>NC_044912.1:30492407-30659140 GCF_001633185.2 Quercus lobata | reverse complement strand
AAAAAAAAAAAAAAAAAAAAAAAAAAAAAAAAAAAAAAAAATTTGACGAACTCCTTACCTAGACGAGCTTATGAACATGGCGGGAGGCAACGTCATTTAAAGACATGTCTGAGAGAGCCTTTAGGTCCGCTGGAGTGACGACCTCATGAGCCCTGTCCAAAGCTAACCTCTCATCATCCCATATTGTTGACGAGGAAACATCAGCTTTCTTCTTCTCCTTCCCTTTACCAGCCACACGCTGCCTTTTCGAGCCTGGAGTGACGATCTCCTCTATTGACGCAGTTGGAGAGGAAGTTCTCGTCGTCTCAAGGGCTACGGGAGGAAGGGTGCTCAGGGGAGTAGGAGTAGAGCCCTGTCCGGTCACACGCACGATCTTCTTCCCTAGATTGGATAAGGGCTCGTCCTTCTTCGACCTCATCTTCGCATACATGTCCTTGTTGAACTTGGTCGTCATCTCTGCAAGAAGAAACATTTATCAAAAATGCCTAAGTACGCAAGGAGAATCAAACATTGACGAAGTCAGAACTTACTCTTTTTTCCTTCAATACCAAGCTGACGAAGAACAAAAGGAGAAGGGTCAGGACCGAGATTGTAAAATGCAAGAGACCGGGGGTCGACCAGCTCGTCCCAGCTCTCAATCGTCTCCGCGTACCCGATCGCAGTCTCTATGCGTTCCTTGTATCTGCTCTTCAATCCAGGCCGTCTCTTAGCTACACCAAACAAAGAAACAAAAAATTTAGCAAAGGCCAGAGCCTCAAAATTGGCAAAATTGAAACGACGGGGAGAAATACTGACGCACCTAAGGTCGGGGTTCCCCACCGACGGAGCAACCTCGGGATATCACCCCAATCACTGCTGGATTGAGTCTCGAAGTCGTCCCCAGACACAAAGAAAAAGCGTGATTTCCAATACCTGAAGGACGAGGGCAAACCCTTGACGATCCTAGTCTTTCTCTCCCAGGGGACTAACTCATAATACCCCCACTCTTTGGATTCTTTCAAGCGGTACAAGTAGGTGAGCTCAGCCAGCCGGATCATATCCCCGTTGGAGGCCAACCATATTTGCATACAGTTGATCACGATCCTCCACGAATTAGGCATGAGCTGCCCGGGGGCAATACCGAAATGATCTAGAAGTTCCATCAGGAACGGATGGACGGGGAATCTAAGCCCGCAGGTGAAAGATGACTCATAAAAACACACTTCACCTGGGGAAAAGTGGCAGGCCCTATCTTCTTCCCTGGGTAGACGGACACGAACCCTAGAGGGGAACTGAAACCGATCCTTGAATCTATTCACGGTCTCAGCGTCAAGGCCACAAATCTCCTCAAGGGCATGAAAAGCCCTAACCACCCGTTGGCTAGAGACGGCTGTATCTCCTTCAACCGGGTCGTCACTAGAAGACAACCCAGTCTCGAGATTGCTAGATCTAACCTCAGACATTGACCCTCTCCTAGCTAAACCCTCGAACCAATTTAGTGATTGACGAAGCAAGGGCAACAAGTCGCCCAAAACCACGCTCAGACAATTACCCTCAAACACAAAATTTTCCAGAAACGGATAGGTGCCCAAAGACCCCCCCAGACGCGCGAAAAGGAAGGAGACCGACGGACAAGCTATCCTAACCTCCAAACTATCAACCATGGAAATGCAGAAATCTAAGGGGCAGAAAGATACAACTCAAACTAAATCCCCAAAAAGAAGAAAAGCAGAAACCAACAACAAAAGAAGAATAAAAGGAAACATAGAATCAGAGATTATGCAAAAACAAAAAGAGGAAGGAAGTGAAAAGAAAGAGACACACACCTCCAATGGCGGAACGGCAAAAGCACGGCGCAAGGCGAGTCGGAGAAGAAAGACAGTCTCAAAAGAATGCTCGGAATATCACTGAAAAACTTTCTGTCTTCGCTCTTTGAAAGGTGAAAGAAAAAATTGAAAAAGAGAAGTTTTAAACTTAGACCAAAAAGCTATTAGAAAACCAGCGGGAAACCCAAGGGTCACACCATTAACTCCACGGATCGTCACGCGCCACGTGGCCATGATTGCCTGTAGCGCCGCCACTAAGCATTAAATGCAGAACAGAACCCCAAGAGTCACAAGAGAAGCTTTTCATCTTCTGTGATCGTCATGACACGTCACTGACGAACCCAGAACCTGGGGGGCAATTGATGGGAATGATGATGAAGATAACATTTAGTGACGGAGGAAGCATCCTTGACGAAGTCATCAGGAACAACGAGGAAAACCATCGTCACTGACGAAGACAGAGAGTCACTCAATGCAGTCAATCAATGACTTGAGCGGTTACGAAATCAGCCCAGCAGACCGTTGGGAACCTCTTAAAAGTCTCATTATTGGACCAGGGGCGTTACTTGAGAAAGCATTTATCACCCCAACGGCTAGCCCCCAAGGTTGCAAATATAAAGCTCCCACACAGCCAGTAAAAAGGTACGATATATACACACACAGAGATACATCTTGATTGACTATTATTTTTATCATTCTGACTTTGGCATCGGAGACGTTGTGGCAGGCACCACACCGGTGATCATCGTTGAGCATATTCTCTCGCACCACGAAGGATTCCATCCGCTCACTGTTACTGACGATCCTGTGCATCATCAGCTAAGTCTCTTGATGATCATCACAAAGACCACATGTTTCATCTACCGGAATATGTCGAGCTCTTAGATTTTGCTTTGTTGGAAGTGAATCTTTCGCTGCATGCCAAAGAAAGTGTTGGATTATTGGGAGTTTGAATCTTCCAAATACGCTTCTATAAGCTCTGCTGCTCTATTGGTGTGGAAGAGGTCAGCATAGTTCTTGCCTCTGTCGAAGCTAGAAGTCGATATGCACTCCTAACACTATAACTTCCATCTACAGTCAAACGCCTTCCCAACAAATCCTCTTCACACTCCTCACTCACCTGGATTCAACTCACCATTTCAGCTTCCCAAAGGTAATAGATGCATTCTAGTTTGCCAGGATCCTAGATTCTTGTATTGGAGTAGAACAACTCACAAACATAGATGGCTCCCTGATAGTAGGTATAACAAAATTTTTGTTTTTAAAAGACTTGTCTCACCTAGAAAGTTTACACTATGTTTTAGGGATATATAAATATACATATATATATATATATATATATTATTTATTTATTGGGGGTACATAAAGTAACACAAATTATAAAGTAATAAATTTTAGAAAGAATCCATATGGCATATGGCATATGGCATATGGCATTAGAATACACATGACGTGTGCCACACTTCCACCATATGGCACTTGTGTGTGTAGTCAAGAATGGATGGTGGTTTTTTAACTATATTAACAATAAGATAATATATACAAATTGGGTCCAGTTAATGTGTGCCCTTAGGGCACACATTAGTAAAATCCATACAAATGGGTCCGGTTAAAAGATAACTACTTTTAAGAGTTACCAATTAACGAAGTTTAATCTCAAAAGTCATTATTTCTTAAAGATATCTATTCAAATTATGAGCCTTAACTCAAATCTCAATTCCAAGTGCTATTCTGTATTTAAACTATTCATGTTCTATTAATTGTGGCCCTGAAACAAGTTTCACATTAACATAATCCAATATATAATTTCCTAAGAAATTCTTTTAAGAGGAAACTTCTGAACTGTTGTATTTATGTAGTCGGTGATTTTATTAAGTCTTCGAGGTGAATTGACTATTTTTCAGCAGCAAACTATTTCGAAGTGAGAGCAAATTGAGCAATTATCACTTTGAAGTTTAAAGACTTTGTAAATACGCCTCAAAGTCCATAATTTCCAATCAAAAATACAATATCTTGGACAAATACCCGGGAATTAGAACCTAAACTTGAAAAGGACTAGAGAAGAGATACCACACGAACAAATAGGCTCGATGCATTCACCTTCAGTGTTTGAATGAAAAGGTATTGCTTAAAATTCAAACATTGACTCTCATCGATGTGAACAACAATTGACCACGTGAGGGAGTTTTGTACCGAGGCAACCATTTCTCCAAAAAAAAAAAAGGCAATAAATTTTGGGAATGCACAATTTTAAAACTCCAAACTTCATTTTGCAAGACCAACTTCTCATAATTTATTTACAAACACACATTTTAATTTTTTAAACCCAAAATACTGTTTCGCAGAAGCTTATTCAAAACCACCCTTAATTGACCAATAGACTTGGGGCATTGACTTGGCTTCCTTCCGTCTGCCTTCAAAAGCAGTAGGATCTCTGAACTTTTAGCACATCCAAACACAAAATAGAATAAATCGATCAGCTCATAGAAAGGAAAATCATGGCTTTGCGTGGAATGCTTTTGCAACAACTGCTGCTGCTACTTGGGTTGATAATTTTAGCAGCATCTCAACCCACTTCGAACTGCAAAAGAAGCTGTGGAAATGTTGACATCCCATACCCGTTTGGAACAGAAGAGGGATGCTACCTCGATAAGTCTTTTCTCATCACTTGTGATACCAATACTTCAAAATCGAAACCATTACTGCGCAGTAGTAATGTAACTGTCCTCAACATATCACTGGATGGTGAACTGCGAGTCTCATACTCCATAGCTCGTGACTGCTACAATGAATCGGGAGTTCGTGCCAGTGAAACATATTCTGGGCTCAACTTGACAAAGTTTGCTATCTCATTCAAGAAGAACAAGTTCACCGCAGTCGGTTGTGACACAGTGGCGCTTATTCAAGGTTTTGGAGAAAAGGACTACGCAACTGGATGCATATCACTCTGTGACAACGCTGATAGTGTGGATGACGGGTCTTGCTCTGGCATAGGTTGTTGCCAGACTTCTATCCCAGCAGGTGTATCTGATTTTTTTGTGGGTCTTGGGAGCCTTAAAAACCACCCTCCAGTACTCAACTTCAATCCATGTTCTTTCGGTTTTGTAGTGGAAGAAACAGCATACAACTTTTCCTCTTCTGATCTTAAAAATTTAGGGAATACAGACACCGTTCCAGTGGTGCTTGATTGGGCAGTTGGAAATGAGACATGTCAAAAAGCTAAGACAAATTCAACAAGCTATGCATGTAAAGCAGAAAATAGTGCATGTTATGAATCCAACAACGGTCCTGGGTATCGTTGCAAGTGCTCCCCTGGCTTTCAAGGGAACCCATACCTCCCTTATGGTTGCCTAGGTACTAATATAAATTTGGTTTACTATAAACCTCTCTTTCTTTTTTTCCTTTTGCTGAATTCAGTATTATGCTGCATTTTTATTTACATATAAATGGTATTTTGTGATGGGTTGCAATGTGTTTCAGATATTGATGAGTGCAAAACTTCAAACCCGTGCTATAAAGATTGATATAACTTTGATGGGGGTTTCAAATGCTACTGTCCAAAGGGATTCGAAGGCGATGCAATGAAAAACGGAACGGGTTGCCATCCCAAAGTTAGCCAATCCAGGAATGTCATTATTGCACTATGTAAGTATACAATAATTAATTGTATTATTATTATTAACAGAATACTGGCATGGATTAGTTTATCAAATGATATTTGATTTGATATTTTATTAAAAAAAAAAAAATGCTTATCAGGAAAATTTAGGATTGCAGCTTTGCTGACATTGCTTGTGTTCTCTCCTACCTAGCAGATTTTCTTCCTTTTGAATAAGAAATTCTTACTCATCCACAAAAAAGAAAATCTCTAAAATACTAACTAGTAAATTTTTTTTCCTCTTTTAATTAAGAGTGTTTTTGCATTTTTGCTAGAACTTATTTTTCTTAGTTTGTTACTCGACAGTTTAAAAAAAAAAAATCACAATAACAAGTTTATTTTTACTGAATAAAACAATAAATTAATTCTAAAATATAGTAATTCATTATAATAATAAAAAACAGCTAATGCTTTGAAACTTACAGACCCACCAAATAAAATTGAAAAAAATATATATATTAATGACATATTATTTTTGGCTGAATGACAACTTGTGAATTAAGTGAGTGAAATTTTGTACTTTAATTGGTACCTCTTTATACACAAAGTGTTTGAAAATTTGAGGGAGAAAAGATCTATAGAATTAATAACATATTGTAAATATCTCCCAAAAAAAAAATTGTGAAATTTTGTATTGATAGTTATTAATTATGATGATGTTAATACTAGTGATGTGAGACAATAAAAAAAATAAAATAATAATAATAATATAAAAATAAAAAGAAAACAAAACAAAAAACCAATAAAACTATATAAATCACTCGTTTTCAAAAAATTTAGTGTAAATCTCTTGGGCATAACAAAATTTGGGAGACCTTTTGTGTTAGCCATAGAACCAAGTGTGATCCGGGATCACAATGAGTAGGCAATCATTCCGAATTTCTTATGTTTTCTCAATCTTGGGCCCATATTTACCCCCCAAATTTGTAACCTAAGGTCACGGTCAAAATGGCCCATTAGCATTAATTTTTGAAATATTTAGCAAGAGAGCACTGTTTCGGAAATAATTAGGGAAATACCACTTTTTCGGGCCCTATAGCGGCGTTTTCCTGCAAAATTTTTTTATAAGTCCCATAACAGGTTCAAGGGGCCCTATAGTGGCGTTTTTAAGCCCTATAGTGACGTTTTTGGGCCCTATAGCGGCGTTTTCCTGCAAAATTTTTTTATAAATCCCATAACAGGTTCAAGGGGCCCTATAGTGGCGTTTTTAAGCCCTATAGTGATGTTTTTGGGCCCTATAGCGGCGTTTTCCTGCAAAATTTTTTTTATAAGTCCCCATAACAGGTTCAAGGGGCCCTATAGTGGCGTTTTTTAAGCCTATAGTGACGTTTTCGGGCCCTATAGCGGCGTTTTCGGAAAAAGTGGTATTTCCCTAATTATTTCCGAAACAGTGCTCTGTTGCTAAATATTTCAAAAATTAATGCTAATGGGCCATTTTGGCCCTAAGGTCACAGTCAACCTGCTATAAGTCCAATATAAATAGAGAATTAGAGATGCACAATTGGAAAGGCCCATGTTGAGTTAGGATCAGAACCAAAGCCTACCCATAGCATTCTTTTTTTTTCTTTTTTCTTTTTTCTTTTTTCTTTCTTTTTTTTTTTTTTCTTTCCCACTCTCCTTTTCTTTTTTTGATCTAGAAAGAAAGGGGTGCAATACCATGGAGAATCTGTTAAATTTTTTTCACTTATTTTTATAAAATTATTTTATTTAAAAAATAAATTATTTAAATGTATTCTATGTCAAAAAAAAGTGAAAATTTAAAACTATGTCTAGTAAAAATAAATAAATAAATAAGAGAAAAAAAATAAACCCTAAAGCCAAACTAAATTAGGAGTTCTAAATAGCATATCAACCCCATAGTTTATAATTTGTCACCTAAATTATACTTTAATATCCATTTTGAACTTCAAAATTTCTATAAAAAAATTTGATTAAACAGATTATTTATGCAAAAATAACTTTTAATAGATAAACTGAATTTAACAAAAAAAAACAGTATCATTTTCTAGTTTTTGCTCTGTACTGAACTATCGTTTGGTTCATATAATAAGTACTTTAATGCCCAGATAAATTTTAGAGGGTATTTAGCACGTTATAGAACCTAATAAACAAGAAACAATATAACCAAATTTTAATTATTTCAATTTAGGAAAACTTGAAGAGCAGAAAACCTAGTTCAAAGCTGAATAAAATATATTCTTAAAAAAATATATATTGTAATCAATTAAAATTAATATGGTTTTATTTTATATTTAATTTGTCTAAACTTATGTTAGAACAATTTTTTAGTGGGATTATGTATATGAAAATGCTAAAATCACTATCTATTATGATACTAAACTTAAGTATAGTTTCTTTCGATGTAGTTCATTGCCCAGAGCTTTTTAGCTTAGCTGATTGGCACTTTTAGGTGTTTCTAAAGGAGACATATAAGGTTCAATTCCCCTCCATTTCAAGTTGTAACTATCATATTATAAAAAAAATAAAAAATAAAAAGAATTGCATTAAGGTTTTGCCTTCTTTTTTTTTTTTTTTAATGAAAAGATACATATAAAAACACAAAAATTTAAAAACTCATTTTTATAGAGGTACTATGCATTTTAAAAGAACTTAAATGAAAAACTAGTTTTATCGAAACTAGATGTTTTGTTTGTAACTGGCCCAAGATGATGATAATGCTTTATTCAAGAAAGTCAACATTGTATCAGTATTGGTTGTATATATTGTACCGGCCATAAAATCAATATCATTCTCTTTTAAAATGTACTGAATAAAGTATAAGGTTGTATTGGCATATACCAATTATACTGGGAATTTTTTGGGTATTTTAGCTGGAATTGATGTTTATGTTGGTGAAATATTTATAAATAAATAAATAAAAATGTTATAAACCATGTTACTTAAGTTAATACATTGGGTTAATGTAGTTAGGATAATATTTAAGCTTTGTAAAATATGTGGATTTTAAATAGTATGTTAAATAAAAAAAAAAAGCATATATATATATAGTAACTCCTAAAATGGTACAACAGTATCAACTAGTGTCAAAATATTTCGTTTTCCATACCAGACCAAAATTACTTCTGGTATAAAATTGACTACCTTGACATCACTGCATCTATCTAACACCCTTGACCCTTCTAATTATATTTTATCCTAGTGTGTTGTTTGGACTTTGAACTCAATTGTTTCCTTTAAAAAAATAAATTTTAAATAAAAAAATTTTTGAAACTTTCTTTGAGAAACTTGAAACTTGATCTTTAGATTCTTTAAAAGGTCTTGATCATAGAATTACCTAAAGTTATATGCAAAGCCGATTATGTGAAAGCATAATTTATTTTTATCAATTTTATAAGCTTAAATATTACATTATAGTTATTCCTGATACAAAGTTACAAACCACCAATTACCATTTCATATTGCCAATGTCATCATTTCGGACACTAGTGTAGCCATCGATAGTCATAACAACAATTTTTCAATAATTACCCATCGTAGATAGCCGTTGTCTAGTGTTGTTGACATTTGCTTTGCATGTTCCGTTTCACATTGATCACGATCCTCTACACACATTATATGCTTATTCAGTAGTCACAAATTACGTTGTAAAATTGTAATTCACATATGGATTTAGTCATATTTGTATTATAGATATGTTAAATATTTAGTTCATACCATGTCTAAGTATTTGCCATTACAAATTTAAAGACAATGGGATTGACAAATGTAAAAGGTTAGAAAGTTGTTGAAAGTGAAAATGCATGTTTAAATGTGTGCATGTATTAGCGTTGGCCTTTTACCATTGTTTGTGGGAGGCTCTTGGATATATTGGGGGCTCAAAAAAAGAAAGCTCATCAAACTCAAAGAAAAATTCTTCCAACAAAATGGTGGCTTATTGTTACAACAGAAACTATCTAATCGTAAAGGGTCTGTAGAAACAGGCAAAATTTATAGTGCAGAAGAGCTCAAAAAGGCCACCAACAACTACGATGAAAGTAGAGTCCTTGGTCAAGGAGGCTATGGAACAGTTTATAAAGGAATATTACTAGATAACAAAGTGATTGCTATTAAAAGTCCAAATTTGGTAATCAGACCCAGATCGAGCAATTTGTAAATGAGATCATTGTGCTAACCCATATTAACCATAGGAATGTGGTTAAGCTATTAGGTTGTTGTTTAGAAACAGAAGTACCCTTACTAGTTTATGAATTCATTACAAAAGGGACCCTTTCTGAACACATTCATGATAAAGGCTTATCATCTTTACTTTCTTGGGAAAACCGTTTGAAGATTGCTGCAGAAACTGCAGGAGCACTTGCGTACTAGCATTCTGCAACTTCTGTGCCAATTATACATAGAGATGTCAAAGCTGCAAATATATTGTTAGATGATAATTTCACAGCAAAAGTATCTGACTTTGGAGCTTTCAGATTGGTTCCTCTAGATCAAACACAATTAAACACTTTGGTGCAAGGAACTTTTGGATACTTTGACCCAGAATACTTCCATACTAGCCAACTAACAGAGAAAAGCGATGTGTACAGTTTTGGTGTTGTTTTGGCAGAGCTTTTGACTGGTAAGATGGCACTTTCATTCGATAGGCCTAAAATTGACAGAAATCTAGCAATGTTCTTTATTTCTGCTATGAAAGATGATCGCCTAGTTCAAATTCTGGAAGATCATATTGTTAATGAGGATAATATTGAGCAACTAAAGGAGGTTGCAAATCTTGCAAAAAGGTGCTTAAAGGTGACAGGTGAGGATAGGCCTTCTATGAAGGAAGTGGCAATGGAATTGGAGGGGTTTGTTATCATGGAAAAACATCCTTGGAGAAATGCTAGTGTCTATACAGAAGAGACCGAGTACTTGCTCAGTGCACCTACTAAATCATTTAGTATTGATGTTGGTCCAAGTTGTTCTCCCAGTACAGTTGTTGGGTATGATAGCATGAGAAACGAAGCATTGAAACCATTGGATGATGGGAGATAATTAGTTAATCCACCGTAATATTCTTGCATCGATTGAGGCTAAATTATTGATGTATCTATTATGCAATTGAATTTATGTATGACAATATATTTGAACATGTTGTAGACTGGTTCATGCTGTGAATGACATTATACACATGTAGACTGAATAAAACCTGGCACATGAACAAAGGAACATGCATTTCCCCCAGATATGTCTAGGTGGTATTCAATATCACACAATTCATGCTAATTGATATTCTACTTTGACAGGTTGAGACAGATCCCATCGAAGGCCTTGTATAGGTGAGTAATCATATTGCCCGCACTTATCATATTTTAAAGAGATTTAAATATCTGGCTATAAACTTCCATGGGAGCTATGAAATTATAAATTTAACAAAGAAAATAGAAAAATGTATAACAAGGGCTGAAATGCGAGCATAAAATTCAACAATAAAAATTTTCTTCCCAGTCATATGAAAATTGAATAGGCCGAATTTACCCTCAGGCCCCATGGTGGTCACTTAAAATTCCATGCCTTATTGGCAAACTTTAACTTTAACAGCTGAAGAATATCAGTTATGTCAACAAAGTTGGTTTTTTCGAGGGTCAAAACCCTTTAAAAAAAGTATTAAAAGCCATTTGAGGGTCTAAATGACCTTTGAAACAAATGCATTCGAAATAGAAATTACAATGGCCTATGTGACCCTTGAAACAAAAATTTCGACAGCTTACATGACCTTTGAAACATATGTTTTATCTTTATGGAGAATTGACAACCCTCAAAAAATTCAAAAATAAATAAAAGTACAATAACCTTTTTTTGAGTCTCCCCACTCATTTTTGTTGTAACTATCTTAAAAATGAGTGGTTTTGAACTTCAAGGTTCTTTGGTTGGATTGGGGTTGGGCTTATTCTTTAATCTTTTCACATTAAATTTTAAAGAAAATCAATTTAGCTATTATTTTCACATTATTATATACCTGATAATAATATCATTATAATGATATATTGACAACTAAAGATTATAGTTTGTCTTTTTTTTAATACTAATAATAGCAACGTTTTTCATTAAATTAGCAAAAGGCATAAATGATATTTAAATAAATTTTTTTTTTTTTTGAGAGAAGATATTTTAATAATTTAGGTGTGTCCTAAAGTAGCCATAGGCCCACAACACTATAGGTATGGTGTACCCGTTTTATTGGATTGTCAGTAACCTAATGATATCGTGGCTACTTATGATCATTCTCACTAATAGTTTTTTAAATAAAAGCTTTCACCTTTATCACTTAAAACTTAAGAAAGGCAGAGTAGCTGCCCAGCCTCACAAGTCACACCACAACGTAAAGAGATAGACAGAGGAGGGATATCAAAGAGAAGAAAAGATCAGATAAAAGATTTGTTTTGTCAAGATTTGAGATTTGTTGTGTTGCTACTTGCTAGTATTTATTTTTTTATGTTTAGACTGGATTTGTGGTTTGTTTGTTGGTATTTTTGATTTGTCCAGAGGTTTTTCTTGTTATTTGAATTTGTGAATGGTTTTGTTGGTTTGTCTAAAGGTTCTTTTGTTATCCGGTTTTGTGAATTGTCCAAAGGATTGTCTCAAGGTTTTTGTTTTTTTGGGCAAATGGAATGCAGTAATGGTCAGGTAAGCTTTTTGTTTTGATTTCATGGGTCAATTTGAAAGCTTTTTTTTTTTTGGGGGGGGGGGGGGGGGGGGTTGTGTTGTTGGGGGGCAAATATACATTTCAGGGACAAAATTATGAACTTTTGTGTAATATACATGCTAGTATTGTGATTTTTTCAAAATCTTGGGGGGGCCATGCCCCCCCCCCCCTCCCCAACCCACACGTAGGTCCGTCACTGTGCACATGCTTTTCATCTTGTTAGTAATCTGCAACCAAAGATATACCCCTACAACATGGAGAGTAATCATCCACTTGATACCATGTATAACACATAAATCATGCAGTTGGTTACATATGTAAAGATGTAAAGCCCTTTAAAAATCTTACATTCATGAAGGGGGCATTAGAGAAATAGAAATGGTGGCTTGTGAATAATGAATAAACTAAAGTTACTAGTGAACACATACAACATCTTGGCTTCAAATAACTGATGACAGTTTTCAAATTCTCATATATTGATGGAATTTTCAACTCTTAAGAGTAGTGCTTTCCAAAACTCAAAATGGAATATAGATTATGAAATTGAACAAATCATCATGGTATAAAAATAAACTCAGATTAATGATGGTAAAAACAACCAAACTAACCACAGCCTATGTGGTAATGCACTTGTTACATGGTTGAGGTGTTTGATTGACAAATTGTCATACAATGCACTCCAAGTTGACATGTAATATATTTCTGAAAAAGCAAATTAAGTAGTATAGTTCAGTTCATGAATTATTACCTTGACCACAAGTGTCTAAACCTCAGCATATTTGACATCCCAACTAAACTCACTCATGCTCCCTCCAGTTCCACCAAGAGAGTCACCATTTTCCCAAGGTAGTTCAAGTAGTGCTGAATGTCAACTGCCTAGAAGAGTCATAACCTTCATTATAGAGCTAGGATATCAAGCACAAAGAGAATCGCATAGCCTAAAATATTTTCTATTTAACCCAACTTTTGCTAGATAAACATAAATTTACTAATTCCAAAAAAAAAAAGTACTCCCATCTCACTCTAGCAAATTCCAAAAAACAATACTTGACTTGTGCACCTAGATATACCCAAAGAAAAAAAGTAAGAAAGTGTGAGAAAACAAACCTGGAAAGGAAGCTAAGACCAATCAAAGCAGAGCTCAATAACTTAGTCAAAATCCATCAAAGATATGACCAGATTTTTTCTCATAAAGAAAGACTATTAGAAGCAATTAAAGACCCAAAAGTTTCTCAGGAATTCTGTTGAGAAGAATCTAGTGAAGATGTGAAAGTAAACAAACAAAAACAAAAAGGTAGATTTGAAGGTGGGTGGAAGAAACAAAGAGATCTGTACCTCAATTACAAGTACCTCAACAAAGACACAAATCTTAAACTATAAAAATATTCAATCAATGCAAATTAATTACATAACCACTTGCTGGAAAAATTAGGAAACATCCTTACATGTAAAAAAAATCAACATTTGTGTATATCAAACAAAAGCAGAAGTATAATTTAATCAAACTGAATACTAAGTCAAACATTTACAAGGCTGGATTAGATATCTGAAGATTATATTATACAAATTTTATATTCATATATAATAGAATGTAGAGGCTTCTTTCTTTTAAAGATGACAGAAACAACCAAAAGATCTTTGATCAGCACCATCACCATGATTTCACTGCAGTAGCATCTGTAATTCTTTCAACTAAATTTCTATCTCTACAACAACTAGAAGACAAGATTATAAACAACAAGGAATATAAAGCAATGATATATGAACAAGTGAAGAGCGAAGGTGCCAAAAAGAGAGAATAGTGGGTAACTTCAAGAAACTTTAAAATACTTCTTTGTCAGTGTAACTGAAAATCTTGGAAACAAGACAAGGGTTTTTGTAGCCGCATCAAGAGTGAGTCCATCACAAATTTTAGCACAATAAAAATGGACCATCTTGCTTTATATTTTTTGTGTCATGTAACTAAGTAGTGGTTGCCAAAGAAGATTAATATCCTGGATGAGAGGAAAATCATGAAAAAAAATATATTATAGAAATACTGTCTAGCAGCACATAAATGGATGGTAGAACATAAAGTTAAGAAGAAACTTACAATGTCAAACATATTAAATAAGAAGACAAAAAACACATATATGTATAGTAAACGCAAGGCTTTGCACCAGGAGAAGTTTCAGGGATAAATATCTCCTTCTCATGCTCCCAGAAAGGTGATCCAAGGAGGCTGCCATGAATAGCCAGGTTAGTAGTAAATTTTCTATCCAAAACATGGTTAACAAAAAAAAAGCATCAATGAACCAATTATACTACCGGATGCCATTATTTAGTGCTTTGAGAACAAGCTGAAGTATATGGTGAGGGCAACTTCCACTAGATTGTTACCCATTGCATATTATTAGTCAATATTCAAGAAATCAAACATACGACATATGATGGTAGTAACAAAAGGCAGAACTATAGAGTAACTCTTGCCAAAATAATCTCATCAGACAATGTTGTGGAAAAAAAATTTAAAAACTAGGATAAAGTAAACTTGTGTAATGCATATTTGTGCTTGGTACGTAATGAGATACCAAATCAATCAAAGCATCCATCACGCCTCCAACAACAGCACCAGCAATTATGCAGCAACTTAAGTTGAGCATTATTGCCACCAACCATGAAATTTGATAGAGTGAAAAACCTGACTTGGGCATTATATAATACAATAGATAGAAAACGGATCTTGTATTTTTTAAATTTCTAGTGAAATTTGAAACCTTAGTACCATAATGCGTTACCAACAAAGCACTGAGCTATGGTTTTGCCGTTTCATCACTCAAACCATCTAAAATTGATACCAACACAGGTCTTCACAAATCCGTGACACCAATTGAAAACAAAGCATGCCCAACAATAATATATTTCAAAATGAAATCCCAGCAATTCATGATTTAGATCACACCCTTTCCAAAGTGGCACACTTCTTTCCATGTAAATTTAACCATATTGAACTAACAAGGTCCTCTATAACATTTGTATAACATTCCTATAGTTCTCTCTGTTCAAGAAATTGTGCAGTGAAGCAAACTCTGAAAACGGCCAAACCTTTAAGATAATTGAGCTTAACAGATTCTATTTAAGTCCTCCCCACATTCTATGCCCCAAGTAAAAATTAATATATTTTTAATTGCCACCATCGCCAAATGAAAACAATTTCATTCTCATTCAATTCCAGTGCATCGATTTTATTAAAAAAATTCAAACTTACAATAAAAAAATAAAATAAAATAAAAAGATTTTATATAAAAAATTGAATCAGGCTAAAGCTTCAGATCAGACCTAAAAACACAAATAAACAGGAAACGCAGAGCAAATTGAAGAAAATGAGAAATAACGAAATCCACCTGCTTTTTCAGGCCAAGGATCTATTTTGAATCAAAGCCGGTTTGGCGTGATTCCAATTCCAAAGTATCCAAACCCTAGCCCCCAATTTATCCTACTACTCTCTCTCTCTCTCTAAGCCCCTAAAACATCAGGACTAACCCAAAATTGGACGAATACTTTGTAGTCGAACGAAGAAGTGGAAGAGAGATTGGGACAACTTCCAATTTTTTTTTTTCTCGGGAAACAAACAGAGAGTTAAATAGAGACCTGTAATTAAACGAAGAAGTGGAGGAGATGATATTGCCGACCACCGTGGCCCTCAGCTCGTCATCGGAGATGATATCGCCAATTAACCACCGCGCCTCAGATCAGCTAAGTCATCGACCGCCGCACCTTTTATTTTTCAAATTATGGGCTTTATTTTGTGGGTTGAAAATTTTAGGATATCTTTATTTTGAGGGTTACGTTAAAATGGTGCTGAAAAATGTAATATTTGGAGCCAAAACTCTCGCGAGAATGCTACTAAAACTGGTCCGCCTTTTTTTCAAACGGTTGTATTGGCTTATTTCAAGGGTTTTAATGTCCTTCGAAATAAAGCTGTCCATACTTATTCACTCAGATCTATTTTCAGTGTTTGTTTGGACCCTCGAAATTAGTGGGTAGAAACAAGTGAAGTATTTTGTAGTCTACTTACTCATCTCGTTCAATAGTTCGGTACTTGGGTAGTTGGGTTCCCACTTTGCTATAAAAGATCTCAAGTTCCTACTTTATTTCCTTGGTTATTGATGAAACCTCTTAACTTGGTGACAATATCCATCTCACACAAACTATGTATGCCACTAATTTTGCTAATGTATGCTCACATGCATGGACTCTGCCAAACCATACTCTTCCCTATTGTCCTAATCCCATCTCCTACCATAGCATTTTGGTGCTTTCCAAACCTCACTCTCACCCATCTTGACCTTCCATTTGCCCTCAACTAGGTGTGCCAATTCATGCATCAATCTAGGACATCTCATTAGTCTGCGTCTTAAAGGCACTCTAGAATCTCGATAACAGGCTTCTTTTTAAACCAAGTCCTCTTAGCCTTGAGACCTATTTATTGCTGTTCCACTCGTGGTTATTGCATTTATTTTGAGTTCTCATCTATCTTGTCGAGCACCAAGAGTTAGGCCATCATTTCTTGCTTTAGCACCAAAACGAGCTACCACTAATTGGCTCAAACTGCCACTGACCTCTCTTGGTTTTCTCAACTTTTCCGAAATCTCCATCTTTTTCAACCTCCATTAGTATGATGTGATAATATAGCTCCATTTTCCTTTGCTCCAAATCCTCCAATCCACTCTTTTTATGCTTGTATGAAACATCTCAAAGTTTATTATGATATTATCACTATGTTCGTGAGACGGTTGTGCATAACGAGCTTTGGGTGTTCTACATTCACACTGTGGATCAAATTGCTTATGTGTTCGGCAAGGACCTTACTAGTGCTCAATTCTGGCTGACAAGCTCATGATTTGTTCTTTATTGTTCCAACAGCTTGCGAGGGTGTGTTAGTGGAAATTAAGACAAGATACCGAATCAAGTCAATCCCAATATTACAATATCTAACTCTCGTCAACGATCTTTAATATTGGGTCATTCTAAGGAAGCAATCACACAATATCTTTCATGCATGCAACCACTCCCAATATACCAAATGTAGTCTTTGTCAACCATCATTACTATTGGAACCTATAAAAGGAACCAATCACTTAATCTCTATGGATAAGTATGGATAATTATTCTTTTGTATAATTGATTTTATATTCTTATGATTTTTACTATCCGGAGACTTGAGACTTTATTATTGTAAAAGGAGATAATACATTGAAGGAGATATATAATCATTTTCTTTTATCATTTGTTTTCTTTCATTTTTCTTCTCTCATCTTAAGAAAATAAAATAACATTTTTAATTTTAATTTGTCACAAAACAAAATATGAATCTCTTTGTTGTTTTCTTTTTTTTGGATAGAAAAGGGATATTCATTAAACTAAGTGACACTGGAAAAGGGATTTTTTTTCAAAATAACACAAATTTGCAAGCAATTTCATTAGTTAACACCTTTTCGAAACTATTTAACAAACTAACATCTCGAGTGCAATGGACTCGATTTTGGAGTGTTAAATCAAGCCCACTGAACTCGATTTCCTATACAAATTGAGTTTGCAGAACTCGATTTCTTAGCAAACCCAACGACCCCAAGGAAATCCAAAGAATCTAGACGCAACGACACTCTGTCAACAACAACAAATCCAATGAAATCCAGATGCAACAACACTCCGTCAATAACAACAAACCCAACGAAATCCAAAGAATTAGAGAGAAACCATCAACAATCAAGAAACTCAAAGGCCCAGAGAGAAACACCATCAACAAGAATCAAGAAACCCAACCAAAGATCCAGAGATAAACATCAACAAACTCGTTGCCACCACCTGGAGCCTCGCCGCCTGGGTTTGATCTCTAGTTTGTTTTTTCGGCCTTCATAGTTTGGGTTTGTTCTTTGGGGGATGAAGAATGCCAAAAATCAAGCCTTACAAACTCGATTTGTATAGTCCAAAATCGAGTGCCCTACACTCGAGATGTTAGTTTGCTAAATAGTTTTGAAATTGTGCTAACTAACAAAATTGTTTTTAAATTTGTGTTATTTTGAAAAAAAAAATCCCTGGAAAAGTATGGAGGAACCCAAACTAATATGATGAATGATGGATCACAAATTATTTGGATAGATGGTATAAGGAAAAAGCTCAATAATAAAATGAATAAATAGCCCACTACCAAAGCAAAAAGACCAATGAGATACATGCATTCCCAACCAACAGAATTCTGCTAAGGATACAGGATTGAAATGACTCACTACTCAATGAGATACAAATTATCATCACCCAAAGATATACAAAAACAGAAACTCACCACCCAAAGGATAGGAAAATGAAAATAACAATCAAAATAGGTGAAACTACATTATTAGTCCCTTATGTTTACCTTATAAGCATAATTGGTCCCTTAAGTTTCAAGTGAGCGCTATTGGTTCCTCAAGTTTTATAAGTGTACAGTATTAGTCATTCTGTTAACTACCGTTAGTAATGTTGCTTATGTGGCTAATAGGATAGTGCTCTAGCAAATTTTTTAATGATGTGGCATTTTTTAATAAAAAAATTGCAAAAAAATATTTTTACACATCATAAAACCACTAATACCAAAATACTTGACCGGGTAAGTAGCAGGTAAAATTCAAGAAATGAAATGGGAGCAATGGTGGTCGACGACAAGGTTTTTCTATTTTTAATCAAATTCTAGGAAGATAGGGTTTGAGCAATGGGTCAAATTCAATGCTCGTTATCTTCAAAGTTCACTTGGTCTTCATTCAATATTAATTTCTCTCTCTAATCGAGCACCGCCATAGTTTTCTATTTAATCAAATTCTAATTCACGTAGTTCCGTTAAACAAAGAAAATAATTGTTTGATATTCTTTTTAAAAAAATTTCCTTCGTAATTTGAATTGCTACCTTGTCAGTGAAATCGAAGTTTAAAATTTTCATAGGTTGTACAAAAGTACCACTTGAAGATTCAGTATAGCTTTGGTGGAAAGGACATCAGCTCCAGCAAGGCGTTGACGGTGATGTTGGTAACAATCAGCCCTGTCCTCCAATTCACAACTAACCAAACCTCCACCATCAGCCACCATCAACAAAACCGAAACCCAAACACTGTTGGACTCAACCAAAACTCCACACCAACTACATTTTGTCGGAAGCATCTTGCTGTCGACCACTGATTGCTACCACTACAGTTTTTGAATTTAATTAATATTACCGATTGGTCCGGGTCAAGTATTTTGGCATTAATGGGTCAGATTCTGATGTGTAAAGTAATTTTTGTAATTTTCTTTTTAATTAAAGAATGCTGGGGTCATTTAAAAAAAATGTTAGATCACTATTCCGTTAGCTACATAAGTTATAACATTAACAACAATTAATAGAAAGATTAATACCGCTCATTATTAAAACCTAAGGGACTAATTTTGCTCAAATAATAAACTTTAGGGACCAATAGTGTTGCCACACACACATATATATGCTTTTCAAAGAAATTGATTCCAATGGCCACCCTAGTCTTTTCTTTCTTTAAAATTGTGACTATAATTTTTCTATTAGCATTACATTAGTTACACCTATGTGTGTATATGTTCACTTGGTTAGTGAGAACTGAGAACTCTATTGCAAGCAAATATAATGCCATATGACTAATTTGGTCAAATTAAATACAATCGTCATAATGTTGTTAGAATGTAAATTCATAATTTTTCTTTTGTTTTGTTAAATATATGAAGGAGATATATCAGTAAAGATTTATAAAACATATTCATTCATCATAGTGCTAAACTTAATTATTCTATGAATTCATGCTTCTTATAATTAAGTAAATATTCGAATAGTGAAAGATTTAGAAAACATATTTATCCATATTGTAATGTGGGATCGTTCCAATTGTTCAATGATCATATACTCATATTTGAACTCAAGACAACTCCAACAGACAAAATTGGCCTCTACCCTTTTCGGGCAAAATAAGTAGCATCCTACCCCCCTTTTCAAACTAATTAAGAAAATGCCCTTCTTTTAAAACTCGACTTTTTCAAAATTGAGTTAAGCCCTATAGTGACGTTTTTAAGGATTTATAATGACATTTTTAAGAACCTATAGTGGCATTTTGGAACTCGAGCTCTCCTAATGCCCTTCTTTTGAAACTCGACTTTTTTAAAATTGAGTTAAGCCCTATAGTGACGTTTTTAAGGATCTATAATGACATTTTTAAGAACCTATAGTGGCATTTTGGAACTCGAGTTCCATGAATTCGAGTTATAGGTAAAAAGAAAAAAAAAATTGCATATAACTCGAGTTCATGGAGCTCAAGATACAAAACGCCACTATAGGTCCTTAAAAACGTCACTATAAGTCCTTAAAAACATCACTATAAGTCCTTAAAAACGCCACTATAGGGCTCCATAATTTAAAAAAAAAAAAAAAAAAAAAAAAAAAAAAAAAAAAAAAAAAAACTCGATTTTGAGAAAGTTGAGTTTTAAAAGAAGAGTATTTTTCTAATTGGTTTGAGAAAGGGGGTAGAATGCTACTTATTTTACCCAAAAAGGGCAGAGGCCAATTTTGTCCCAACTCCAACTGATAACCACAATGGTGCAAGTCTTTGTCATTAGAGCACTCACCCTATGTGGTCTATATTCTCTTACTTAGTGGCGACGTCACGTACAGGTTAGGGTGTTCCCAGGAACACCCTAACCTGAAAAAAAAATTATATATAATAAAAAAAAATTGTATTTGTTCTATATTAGGAACACCCTCAAATTAAAAAATATATATATTTATTCTATTTTCAAGAAAAAAAAAAAAAAAAAAAAAAAAAAAAAAAAAAAGCCCAAAAAAAAAAATTGTACAGAGGCAAGCCCACAGCAAGCCTAAGTGCCCAACAGATTACAAACAAACCCACAGGCGACATATTCTCACCAAAAAATAGAGCAGCGCAGTGCCTTAAAAAAGAAAAAAATGACAAACCCATAGATTCTCACTAAAGGCTTTATAAAAATAAATGAAATCACTAAGCTAACCCTAACCTAAAGACAGACAAAGGTCACAGAGCATTGAGCAACACCGCTTGTTGAGGCTCATCCATTTCCTTGTGATAGTCATCCACGCTCCTATAACCTTGAGTAAGACTCTGTAATTTCTGATACAAATCCCTATAGTAGTGACTAGGGACAAACCACCTCCTTATGGTGGCCTTCATTTCCGCCCACGTCTCAATAGGCCTCTCATAGTTTCTCCTTCTGTTCATCACAAGTTGATCCCACCATATAAGAGCATAGTCAGTAAACTCAATTATAGCTAGTTTTACCTTTTTCTCCTCAGAGTAGTTGTGGCACTCAAAGATGAACTCCACCTTCTTTTCCCACTCCAAGTACACTTCTGGATCATTTTTCCCTTGGAACGATGGTATCTTTATTTTGATGTTTCCTAGGTTTCTATCAGTTCCATCTAGCCATCTTGGATCTCTTCAGAAACCTCTACCATGCCTTTCTCCCCTTGGCGCAAACCTGTCCTCATTGTTCAATGAAGCTTGATCATCTTCATCTTCAAACTCATCCTCATGGTAGTCATTAGAATCATCAACGCGCGCACGCCTTCCTTGCCTTCTAGCATTAGGGGCTCTTTGGGGATGCTCCTCACGCAAAGAAGCAATAATAGCATCTTGCCTATCCATCCGATCCCGAATATCATTAAACACCACGTTCATGCGCTCAAACTGTTGTTGCATAGCCTTCAACATGAGGGATGACTCCTCCCTTCCTTCCTTATTTGATGTTTCGCCCTTGGAAGACATATTTTTAAAACTACAAACAGATGTTAGAAATAATTCCTCACAATACTCCCTTTCGTGTTTGCACTCAAATTATGTCACTTACACTCGTGTTTCATTCTTAAATTAGCTTTTTCCCGATATTAATCTCACATTCTCTTGCCTTTTTCCACTCGTATCTTCTCCTTTTCAGTTTTGCTTAAACTAATAAACTTGATCAAGAAATTCAACTTGTAGTATTTAAACTAATACCAATGGCAAGAAAATATGACAGAAACACTAAAGCAAAGGAAAAGGACAAAAGAAAATGGTATTTTGGTCTAAGTGAATTGAAACTACAAACAATATATATATATATATATATATATATTTTTGAAGTCTTTTCTTTTTTCTTTTCACGTTTTTTTTTGGAAGCTTGGTGCACGATTTTAACCTAGTGCACATCACAAAATAAGAACAAGGAATAAAGAACACAAAAAGAACAAGATAGGATGATAACAGGAAACAAAAGATAAAGGGATATAAAACTGATTTTAGAACCTATGCTCTGATACCAAATGATGCAAACCTCAATAGACACACTTTGAGACCCAACAAAAATATTGAAATATGTTGCGAACCTCAATCGACATGCTTTGAGACCCAACAAAAATATTGGAATACTTGCCCAAGAAAGCTAAAATTCAGATTTTGATAGAAAACCCTGACCCAATGTTTATAAGTAAAACGCGAACCAAAGGTATAAGTGACACCTTGACCCAATGATTATAATTGAATCACAAACCAAAGGTATAAAGTTTGAACGCCACAAGGAAGAATCCCTGATAAGTTCACAGTTCTTTAAGAACCAAAAGAAAAGCAAAGCCTCACCTTTTCTGATTTTTATTCAAAAATTCTCTATTACAATGAGTGCATACTACTTATAAGGCATGATTGAAAACTAGAAAATATGAAAAACGTAGTAAATAATAAAACCCTCAATAAAAGTTGATTTAGTCTGAAATTAACATATCCAAAATAGGAAAATAGCTAAAAAACATTCTAAATAATAAAAGCCTAAAATTAAGGTAGATTTGGTCTAAAATAATAAGTTCTAGAATAGGAAAAATGACTATTAACTAATATGGGGCTGGAAAGTCAATCAGCCATTAGTCCACGCCATAAATCACGCCCAATCAAAGCAGATCAGCCCTCAATAGTTTGGATTAAATTTATTACACCTTCATCTTTCTTTGAGCCAAGCTTGGAATGTCCTGCGTTAAAATCAGCCCAAATCTCTTGAATCAACCCATCAAGTGCTTCTTTGATCTTCTTGGATCTTGCTTTAGTAATAGGCCCAACTAGAACATGCAATGGATCCTTGAATGCTTTGTGATTCTTATCAGGTACTTTTGTTCATTTCATTTCTTTTCACTTTTTTTCCTTTTGAGGTTTTTCGGTGTACAGTATGCAAATTTGTTTTGGTTTTAAGAACATTTTTTTTTTCAAGCACAAACTTCATGCTGGCCAAATCTTGAATTTTGGCCGGTATTTACCAAAACGTCCCGAGACACCCGAAATTTTTTCAAAGTGGAATAGGAACACCCTGGACAAAATTCCTGTAGTCGCCACTGCTCTTACTTCTAACCAAAAAAAAAAAAAAAAATCCGTTTACTACATTGTACTCGTGAATTATGTTAAGGATTCGTGCAAATTTAGGGCAACATGGTTCTATATTTATTTTTTTTCTTGCTGAATCGATATGACTATACGTTCATCTATCATGTAGAGGAGGCTTTAATGTAAACACACTGACACGAGGGTTGTCCTCGTATTGTTTACATAGGGACAATTTAAAATGGGTGTCCAAGGACTAGAGAGGGGCCAAAGCAAAAGACAAGCAAACTCCCTTTGTTTTGTAAGTCAGATGGGCAATAACCAAAGACAAAGAACCACGTTTGTTGGGATCGAAAAAGTATATGATGGATGAGTGAAGATTTGAAGGAATCTACATCAAATCAGAGCCTTTCCTCCTAATATAAAGAAAGAAAGAAATCATACAAAATAGGACATATTAACGGATTTCCTAACTCCTAAGGCAATTGTTAATAAACCACATTAAAAAAGTTTTGACATTACTTTTATATAAAATATAAAATATTATCAACAAAATTAATTGTTTTATTATTTTTTTTATAAAATATTTCTAAGAATTGTTCTTAAACCAATACACCGAGGGCATTCTTTAACATTTACCTACAAAACAAAATGCATCATCTTCCTTTGGACCACCTTATGCATATGATTTTGTGCAGAGGCAATTTTTTGAGTGTGTCGTATTGTCCATCCTCAAAAAGTTGTTCCCTTGGTTCTATGGGAAAACTCCATGAGTTGTTTCGCCTTTGTCTCAGTCCATGTGGTGCTGCAGATCACTACAACTCGTATAAAATTCATCTTTTCTTCTGGAATCCAATTGGTGAACTAGCAGAAAATTTGGGTCTTTCAGATAACCTATGTCATGGACTCTAATTAGTCACTAAAAAAGTCAACATATACGTATTGAGAATTTGAATTTTCATTACTGTTATTTTAGTAGCAATTACCCAATCATGTATAGAACATAAGGAGTCTGTCTTCCAAGTTATATTTCATTTTAATTTACTTCCACACCCAAATGATTTAAGTCCTAGTTCCTCGTCGGCCAATTAGTGCACATGCTCACCCTAGCTAGATCCTTCAATAGCTGGACAAGTTTCTGTTTTGCATGTGACCTTAAGGATATATAAATGAGTCAGAAAATCTCAACATGGAGGGTACACGCATTATGGACCCACCAATGAGGCAGGCTTTAATGATATCAAAGTCACTGTCTCCTAGGTGTGTTGCAGTGCAGCACAATTGGTTGGCAACTTCTGATCTTTTAAAAAAACATTCAGGATTTAAATCTATCATTCGTCAACTATCAAATTAAAATAATAATAATTAAAATTGAGAGTTTAGTTGCCACAGATAGAAAACTTGGCATCATACCTAAAAAGCATTAAAGCTACACTAAAACCGATTTTTAGCCGAAGCCATTCAATTTTCAATCCCCCATTTCTAGATTAGTGACAAGAAGTTGTAAGTTTGTAATTGGACGAGCCAATGTGAATAGATCATATCACTGTTTTTGTAATTTATAAATCAAATCATGAAGATGGATTTTGCTACTTAAGTTCAACAAAAAACTCTCAAGAAGAAACTATAAAAATTATCACAGAAGGAAAAACATTCTAGGGAATTTAAAATTATTTAGGCATAAGAAGATTTGTTCTTAGTGAAATCTTGACACAGCAACCTCTCTCCTCTCAATTTGTGCAACAAAGATTAGTTTTGTTTAGGAAATCATTAGGTAATTAAGACTTTAGGCCTTCAATTTGATTTATTGTTTGACGCAACTTCTCTAGTGAGGATTCTGACCCAAACTGAACCTTAACACGACTCCTTTAATACAATTCAAATTTACTTATTACTATACTAAATTTTTTAACAAATTTTCTTACCCTAACAAATCTAATCTAATCTAATACTATATATAATAGCAGAAGCCTTTAAGAAGGTGCTGCCACGTTAGGGAAAAAGGCCCCTTAAAATGCTGCCATGTATACACTTTCAAAGGCCAAATATCCGATAGTTACACCGTTTGAGGGCCTCAAATTAATTTGTACGTTTACTGTGTTTTCCATACGGTCCAAAATAGAACACAGTTAAATTGAAAGACAGAGAGAGCCCAAGAAACAGAGTGAATATGAGAAACAGAGAGACATGGTTTAAAGTATCAGGCGGTGGCTTCATCCACTCAAACGCACACCTACAGAAAGCCATCAACACCGTTACCATCAGATTGAGAGATACGGAGATAGAGAGAGGCAGTCCATAAGGCGCACAGGAGTAGAGATTGAGGAAGAGAAAACTCGGTGCCATTAACACGTTAACATTGGATCGTCGGAACTACCATCTGTAAGGTTTTTTTTTTTTCCTTTCTTTCTTAGATCTGGGTATGAGATTGGTTGGATTGAATTTATTAGGGTATTTGGATTACACTAGGTTTTGATTTTTTTTTTTTTTTTTTTTGGGTTTTTCACTGTAAAGAAACGGGAATTTTTTTTTAGATTACAGAAATCACTAAAAAAATATTGGTTTTAGTTTGGGTACTTCTGTTTCTAATCTTAACCAAATCGTTGGGATTAAATAAGTATAGGATTGAATGTTGCATTGATATTTATTTTAGGTTTTTTTTGCCGTATACCCATAATCAATAAAGTTTTTGTTTTTGTTTTTGTTTTTTACCTTTTCTTTTTCAAATCTGGGGATTGAATATGATTTAGGTTTGAATTTTTTGGTTGGATTGCTTTAGATTTAGTTATTTGAGTTAAAAACTTAAAATGCAATCAAAACTTGAAATGCTTGAGATATAGAGATATGAGAGACAAAGTTCATATGGCGCCAATATGTAAGGCTGGCCATAACCATCAATTTTTCCTCTACCATCCGTTCCATCGCCAGACTTAGACCACCAGAACCACAATCGCAAAGAGAAACAGTTCATAAGGGGCACATTGGAATGAGAGAGACTTAAAGTTCTAAGGAAAAAAAAAATCCATTCTAATTCTTATTTTTCAGATTTGTATATTCCTTTTTTTGTTATTGCTATTGTGCTCTTCTTTCTTTCCTCTTATTCTCTAAATTCTATTTGGTTTTTCTTTTCTTTCTTCTTACTTTTTTTTTTTTTTTTGTCTGCAACCATTCTATGGCAATTTCTGTTGAAAGGTAGAACTGCAGTTGCTGTTAAAAACTATTTCAGTATCAAACAGGAAAAATTTGGGGCTTTTAGAATAATAACTTAGAGATTTGAGATTTTAAAGTAGAGAAAGAAAAATCAGTTTTCACACACAGTTAGATTGCCGAAATAGTTACCTGTAAAGTTCTGTTTTTAATTTTTAAAATCTTTGAAATACTTTGGTTTGATGGGAGCACATTGCATTAGAAGAAATTTTTGAAGAACGAAGTGGATTTTTAACAGAAAATGCTGAAGCCCAACTAAAGATTTTTGGCAAAAACAAGTTTGCAAAGAAGCCAGGAAGCACCACAGTTTTGAAATTTTCTAATTTGCATTTTTTTTTTCTTAGAATAATCTTCATGAGTTCATGATTTGTTTTGGAAGCAATTTGAAGATTTAATTGCACTAACTAGCTTGGCTCTCGATTAAAATTTATCTTTATACTATTATAAGCAACAACATGTGCTTATTAAAAAGTAAGAGTCTGGTGTTTTGTCATTTGATGAATTGCCTTGAATGTGGTTGATTATGGTTGTCAATTGGCCTTAAATGCATTAAAAATTATTTAAAACATCGTCTTATATTTGTATAGATTACAGAAATTACTAAAAAAGATTCACCCTAAAGTGTTCAAAACAGAAATCTTAAAGATGTCTTTTGGATCAAATAAGCTTTCTTTTAAAATTTTAGTTTTTTTTTTTTGGTTATGTTATACATCTTTAATTATTGGTTTTTTGTTTCTGTAATGGACTCTGTGTCGAGGCTTCTGTACAAAGTGTTGTATTCTCTTAATTAATTTGGAATGTGTTGCAGTTTTCTTAATTAATTTGGATTGTGTTGCGGTTTTCTTAAAGGTGAAAAACACATTTTGGTCCCTACATTTTCAGCCGATTTCTGTTTTAGTCCCTAAGTTTTTTTTTTACCGTTTTTAGTCCCTCTCCTGAAAAACGCTTCCATTTTAGTCCCTGCCGTTACATTAGAAACGGATATTGCAGACGTGGCAAACGGCAAAGTTAAATAATAGTAAACTAATGTCCACGTGGCCTAAATTAATAATTAAAAATATTTTTTAATGCCACATCAGCATCTAAATTAAAAAAATTAATTTATTAATTTTAACTAAATAAAAAAAATTAAAAAAAGAATTAAAAACTAAAAATCTTATGAATTGAGATCTAAGTGTGTCATGAACAAGAACAACAAGAACACAAACCCAGAAATTATTTAAAAAAAAAAAAACTAACCAAAGCCAGAAATCAGAGAAAGCCAAAGCAAAGAATGGAAACTCAAACTCAAAACCAAGTTGTGGGTTTGTGGCTCCTCCCTCATCGCCCTGCTCAACACCATCAACGGCGACGGCGACTTCTCCGTCTGTGTCGTGGCGTTGTTGTTGTTGTTGTTGTTAGTGAGGTTCGGCTTCTCCGGCTTCGACTGTTGCGGAGAGAACTGAGTGTACTTGTCGACGGCGACGACGGCTTTGGAGTAGTCCAGCGGCGGCTTCTTTGGCGAGGCCTCCGGAGAGTGATACGGAGGTGTCTCGGGAGGGTCGCCGAGTTCGGATCGGAGTGGCAAGTGGAATCGGAGGGGCGAGTAAGGCGAGTCATGTTCTTCTTCATGTTCGACGAAGACTTCTTCATGTTCTTCTGGTTTAGTATAAATGGAAGGAGATAATAATAGATCTGGGCATTGGAGTATTTAGAGAGAAAGCTTGTGGGTTTTCTCTTCCATGGATCTGAGCAAAAATTGAGTTGAGGTTCATTTCATTGAAAACAAAGAATAAGAGAAAGGATTGATTTGATTTTGAATATTAAAAATAAATAAATAAATAAAAAACAAAAACAACGTGGGTGTGAAACAAAACAAATGAAAAAGGTCGAGTTTTTGAGGATGACCAACGAGGAATGTGGCTCTCTGCAAATATGGGTTTGAATTTAATTTTTTGAGTTTTAAATTTGCCGTGTTTGTGTTTTGTTGATCTTGTTTTTGCTGGGTTTTAAATTTGTTGTTCTTGCTGGGTTTAGTTTGTTCTTGCTGGGTTTAGTTCTTTTTGGGTTTTGTTGTTCTTGCTGGGTTTAGTTTTAAATTTGTTTTTGATTTTTTTTTTATGAGATTTTTTAATTTTTTTTATTTAGTTAGAATTAATAAATTAATTTTTTTATTTAGTTAAAATTAATAAATTAATTTTTTTAATTTAGATGATGATGTGGCATTAAAAAATATTTTTTATTATTAATTTAGGCCACGTGGACATTAGTTTATTATTATTTAATTTTGCCGTTTGCCACGTCTGCAATATCCGTTTCTGATGTAACGGCAGGGACTAAAATGGAAGCGTTTTTCAGGAGAGGGACTAAAAGCAGTAAAAAAAAAACTTAGGGACTAAAACGGAAATCGGCTGAAAATGTAGGGACCAAAATGTGTTTTTTGCCTTTCTTAAAATTGTATATTTCTCACAAAAGCCACTGTTTTTAGTGATATCCAGTTTCCACGAAGAAGAAGGAGATAGAAGTGCTGAAAGTAGAGTTAGTGTTGCCAACCCATCTTTGTTTCAAGCAAATCCAAAGGCAGGCACTAGAAACATCTGAAGCAAATCTTTCAGGCCTAGAATTAGAAGAATTTCCCTCCTTAAGAACCACCTGTAAGTTCTTGGAATGAAAAAAAAATGTGGGGAATCTTTTCTTTCAATGGCTTTCCTTCATTTTTGGAAAAGCATAATTAATTATTAGAAGGAATGATGAGAATGCACTATGCTAAACTTTTTATTACTCATGGTAGAAAGTTGTACTTGCTACAAACCGACTATGGCTTTATATATTATATTAAATAGCTCAGGATTTATATTTAAATGATTTTATTTTACTGTGGAAGTTTTCTACTGATTCAAGTACTCAAATTCTCTATTTTACCAATGTAAATGAGAGAAAATAGAATTGATGGAAACAGTCCTATTCTTTTACTTCAAGTTAGCAGTTAGGACTTCTATCGCTACAATGTTTTGATTTTTTTTTAATATGTTTTTAGTATGTAATGAACAATTAAAGTTTTATCATCATGGGTTTTATTTGGATGCCACAATATTGATTGTAAATTTGTGACTATCAAGACTTGATTTTACACAAATATGAGTTTTTCCTATTGGGTGATTTCATAAATGTTAGAATTGATTTATCATGTTCATTGCGTGTGCATTATATTGTGATCGCTTTCATATATTGTTTTAAGTCATTGTACAATCTAGGATTTGTTAGCACTTAGCACAATTAGGCAATATAAGGATTTCCTATGTATTTCATTTTTAAATCATCATTTGTGAAATTATGTTTAGTTTATGAGAATATTGTGGGCTAAATTTTTCTAATACTTTCTGTAATACCTGAAAGAGAATGGGAGGAATGGGGTTAAAAGTGGTGATAAATTGGGTTTAATCTACAAAAACGTTAAGAGATATTTCTTTTATTTTAACTTTTTATATGCTCCTTCATACCCTCACACAAATTATGATACATACCTCAAAGACTATAACTAATATTGTCATAAAAGTTTAGTTCGGTGCGATTCATTGTGATTCCTAGGAATAGCAAATTTGGTGTTTGAAATTGTCATGTAAGTTTTAGATTGGTGCGTTTCAAGCTTTTATGTAAGTTTTAGTAAATGTTTTAAAAATAAAATGACCTTTGCAAATTGTTAGTGAGATTAGTAAAGGGCAGATTCTTGAAAGCTAAAACCATAGAGCATTCCACTATAGATGTACTATGCAAGCCATAATCCAGGAATAAATTTAAAAAATGTGTGTGTGTGTGTGTGTGTGTGTGTGTGTGTTTTTTTTTTTTTTTTTCAATTGTCCTCTTTTTGATTCTCTTTAGACAGTTAATCTGCGAGCCAATCTCTTCCTTCAATCTTTGTAGTTTTATGATTGTCAAAGCCAAATAACTCAAGAAATCAAGGTTCAAAAACCATCAAATTGCTTAAAAGAAGAAAGAAAAGAGTATTAGATTAGCCAAGTGATGTTGGCCTTTTGGAGGTCCATTTTTGTATATCTTAGCTTTGTTTGATATATAGAATCCACAAAACAAAAAAAAAAAAAAAAAAAATGGAAAGGATTTTTTGTTTGGTATATGAGCATTATTTGCGAATCACTGGATTTGTTGGATATTGGTAATGATTGATTGGAAATGCTAGCTGTTGGATACGTAAAGCCTTGGAATTTGCCAAGAATTTATCAATATGAGACCTGGAGGTAGAGTATGAAGATAGCTCCGTCATTCAAGAACTTAATATGCTTTTTGATAAGTGAACCTAATATGCTTTAACTCTTTGTCATGCTTTCAAGTGCATTGCATTCTTTTGAGGCAATACAGCATACTCAAATCTTGGTATGATACTCTTGAATGTATTTTAGATTCAATTAATAGTTACTGATGTACAAGTTTTATAAGTTCTCAATAAATACCACTATTGTTTTGTTAAAAAAAAAAACAAAAAGTTTTGCAAAGGCCTTTTAAAATATTATATTAATTATCAACTATCAACATATATTCATTTCTCCTATTACAAAACTGTGACAAAATAGACCTGCAATTGAATATATTTTCTTGATGGTTTATATATAATCTAAATTATAGGCCTATCATCTTGCTATTATGTAATTATTGTGTTCATTTTTTGTATTAGGTTTCATCAAACTCCTGACAAATTCGGTGCTATAACTGCTTCTTCTAGTGATATTTTGGATTAGCTTAATATCCTCCTCAATGTATTGACTCGACTTTGAAGATTTAGTCCCAAATGTTTAGACAATGATGGCATACCAGTTTAGTTGGATATATTTGCCCTATTTTCTATATGATTTCCACTATAATAAATTGTTGTTATTATTATTATTATGTGATATTGGATGGTTTTGAAGATATTGCATATTTGCATGCAAAATTCAGGTATTCTAGAGAATTCCCCTCATTCAAACTCATTTGATTGCAATGAAAGTAATAACAGTGGTGGTTGCTCATATCATATGTTAGTCCAAGTGGTCTCTTGGAGAATGGAAGTACATACATGAAGTGATTCGAAGAGACTAATGTTTAAAAATTTTAGGGGATATTAGATACTATATGTTTAAATATACAAAATTATTTAGGTTTGAATGTATGTAGTGAAAGTATGAGAACTAAGGTTATGTTGGATGCAAAGATCATTAATATGGAAAATGATCCCGCGCATTGCGCGGGTTAAACACTAATAATATTAATTCATCTCTCTCTCTCTCTCTCTCTCTCTCTCTCTCTCTCTCTCTCTCTCTCTCTCTCTCTCTCTCTCTCTCTCTCTCTCTCTCTCTCTCTCTCTCTCTCAAATGGGTAGACCTTTAGTGCATTTTTGAAAAATAAGTATAGACATATACATCAAGTCATTTATTTCTTTTAAACTAAAAACTCTTAATGATAAAGTTCCATTTTTACTTTAACTTAAAATTTAACTTTCAATAGTTTGGGTCCTTATAACTTTTTAGTAAAATTATGAATACATGCGATACTTTGTGCTAAGAGCAATAATATAAACAATAAAAAATTACAATATTTTTCACAATAGTTCAGTTGGTAAATTTTTATTGATTTTTATCTTGACTCATTACTTACATCACTTTTTTATCTACCATCAACAATTTGCCACATTAACTAGGTGCGAAATTTTTATCATTTTATTTAAAATGTCTATAGACTTTCTCTTTTGCTAAAGAACTTTTGTGACTACTCCTGTTTTTCTATGTCAGGCCCTATGCCTACACAAAATGCCACATATTCTTATTTTTATTTATTATAGTTTATAGACACTATGTTGGCCATGCCTTCACTCTCTCAACCAATATCTAATCTAGAAATGGGGGATTGAGATCTGCACCATGCAATTGCTGCCACATGTGATTTGAGATGTAGCAATTAATGGGGGTAAAAAAAAGTAAAAAGGTGAAACAGTTAAAATTTTTATGAAAAATAAAATAAAATTATTCTATTAAATTTTACAACTTACATGATGACGGCAATTGCATGGTGCAATCAGTGGTGGCTCTAAAAAAAATTTTTTAGGGTGGTTACTAAAAAATTTAAACTATACAAAATTTAATAAAGCAATAACTTGAACATTTACTACAACTGTGAGTTGAGTTGCTAAGAAGAGTAAAATTGTTGAGACTACAAAGCCAAATATATATATATATATATATATATAATTGTCGTCATTATCAAGAAAAACTGACAACCACAATATTCAACAAAACGGTTTAGGCAAAATGTTCACGAATTTTACACTTAAATCTCATCACTTATTCAAGCTTTACAAAAAGTACATAAATCAAAAAATTTCCACCATTATCCTAAACTCTTTGAAGATTTAGCCAAAATGCAAAAATATTTATATGACTGTAAGAAGTGTAAATATCAAAGAAAAATCAAGTGGTCTTGAAATCCTAAGAAGTCTCACGGACCAACTTCTGGAATGGGAGCTTCCTGATCCGGAGTTCAGAACTCCTCTGGTACCTGCAAATTATCTACATCATCTAGCAGATTTTATTAGAAGGAAGTACTAAAATTCATTATCATGGTTCTTTACAAGAAAAAAGTTAGAATACAAAATTGACCCTCTAAAAGTTTCACATTTTGTCATTTTAATCCTCTAAGTTTTAATTTTGTCATAATAGTTCTTTAAGTTTCAAATATAGTCAATTCAGTCTTCCGTTACTGCCGTCAACTAACCAAAACGACGTTGTTTGGGATTTTTTTTTAATTTCTTAATTACAAAAAATTGAAAAACGTTAATTACCAAAAAGAAGAAGAAGAAGAAGAAGAAACTAAGGGGAACGAGAGTACGTTTACTTGGCGAGGGAATGGGCAGAGTAGTAGTGTGACGGGCAAGTATGTAGTAAGTTGGACAATGTTTCAAAGTTTTAAGGAAAATAGCATCTCGAGTTTTAAAAACTCGAGATCCATATTAAAACCCGAGTCCCAAAGACTCGTTTTACAAGTGTTTGGCTAGACGATTTGGACTAAAAATGCCACATAGATCTCGAGTCTTTAAGACTCGAGTTCCATGTAAAAAAAAATTTCTCCTATAGTGGCGTTTTTAAGTCCTATAATGACGTTTTAAAGCCCTATAGTGGTGTTTTTCTGCAAAAAAAATTTTAAGTGTGATCACCCCACACAAGTTCTGGGAGCCCTATAATGGCGTTTTTAATCCCTATAGTGACGTTTTAAATCCCTATAGTGGCGTATTTTTGCAATTTATGGAAATCGAGTCTTTAAAACTCGATTTCCACTTGGATTGTTTTACAAATCAGACCTATCCGCTTACAAATCGAGACTTAAAAACTCGAGTTTTATCTTGGAACTTGAGTTTTAGACACTCGAGATGTTAGTTTTCAGCATTATTTTGAAACGTGATAATTAACTAAATTTTTTGATATTTATTGTTATTTGGAAAGGGTGTTCCTCACTTGGCTTTCACTAACTAAATTTTTTGACTGACCAAACTTTGCTAGAACACTGAGGGCTTTCCCTTGGCAATAACCCCACCAACTTCTTGCACTCCCGAAGTAGTGCTACCAGTGGACATACTATGCAGTAAGATCAAAAGGCACAAAACACTCATTTACTGAATTGGCATCTGGATTTTGTTGAGAAACTTTCAATAACTCTGCATTTGCCCAAATCCAAACTCAATCTACCATCAAAAGAAGCCTTTCTACCCTCATCAACCGTCATTGAATTCTGCAATGCCTTAACAACCATCCCAGATCCTATTCCACCTATCTTCTTATCAACAACTCTAACACCATTCCCACAATCCAAGCTCTTAAACAACAACGGATTCTTCGAACCTATGCTACTCAAGAGGCTTAGAATTCTCCACTTGATCTCCTCCTCTAACCGGGGTCCCTCTCCGCTGCTACAGCGTGCCCTTCCTCTTATTGCTCAAACTCGAAGTGGCCGGCGTCTGTTCCTTTGTATCGGTAGGGTGGGGATTTATTTTGTTTTTCAGTGGGCAGGGAATGACATCGTTCCTTTAGTTTCTTTTTTTAATTAAGGTTTTTCATTTTTTTAAAATTAAGAAATTTAAATAAATAAATAATCCAAAAAGACGTTTTGGTTAGTTAACGGCAGTACTTAACAAAAGCTTAACAAAAGACTGAATTGACTATATTTAAAACTTTGAAGATTAAAATGATAAAATTGAAATTTAGATGACTGAAATAATAAAATGTAAAACTTAGAGGAAAAAAAAAAAAATTCTTCAAAAAAGAGGCCTATGAAAACTTTAAGAACCCAAATAAACTAATAAGATTAAATTCGGTAAAGAGGTAGTGCAAAATCTATGTTTTACCATTTTAATCCTAATATGTTACATCATCTAATCATATATTTAAGAATAAGTATAATCACACTTAATCAATTTTAATACTCATATATAAATCCAACCAAATTGGGAGTTTATTGAGATGTTAGAATGGTATAATGTATTGAATTTTAAGTAAAATGCTGATGTGGTAATCTCTTATTAGATGGTGTAAAATATAAATTTTACACTCTATCCTTACTAAATTTGGACTCTAAACTAATGGGTTTGAGTCGTCTAACCAAGCAACGTGATATAATAATATATTAACCATTAATTTCACAAACCCAAAGGGATTTTTGGCACCTGGCATTTAGTGAAGCCCAACCCATTTCTTTTTAAATGCTATCTCATCAACTTCTCTTAGAATTTTTTTTTTTTTTTTAAATAAAAATAAAAATCTCTAAGCTAGGGAAAGAAAGAGCATGGCAACTATGGTGTGTTACATTATGTGGAGTGTAATTTTTGGACTCAACTCAACTCGAAAGTGTTACGATTCTAAATGAGACTTGAGAAAATTTTTTGTCATATAGTTGTGGTTACATATAGTTGCTTTAGAATTATTTGACATAGTAAAATTTGCTACGAGTCCATTGATGTAGGTATATTGCTGAATCACATAAAACCTTGTCGTGTGTAAATATTCTCTTCATGTTCTTCTCTATTTTCCACTTCCCACTAGTTCTAGGAATGATAGAAAATTCTCAACCATGCCAAAACCCCCCACAAATCTTGGAAAAATACCAAATTAATGAAGAAGGTTCCAACTTTATCATGGACTAAGCCTATGTATATGCGGATAAGATAGAAATTGTAGTTTGGAAAGAAACATTATGGTTAGAACACCCAATAAAAAGCTTAAGAAATTGCTGTTTGTGAGCTTGGCACACTTCCGTAGGCCATCTAAGCTTTTATTTTAGGTTGATCCGTTGATGTAAGAAAAGAGAAGTAGATAACTTTCCTTTTCACCAACACCGTTCGAGTAAGATTTTCACTTGATTTTGGTTGCTGTAAAGTACCATGTTCCCAGCTAGAGTTACAGATTCAACAGAAGAGTGGACAAATTCCTCTTCTTTAATTTTGAAACAAATTAGGGGTAATTACTCAGAAAGTAGATAGAACCAAGCCAACCGATTTTCTATACATGGAAAAAAGAAAAAGAGAAAAAGAACCATATAATCGGCATGGAGAAAAAAAAATGAATCATATAATCGGCTGGGTGAAATTGACCATTGAAATTCCTTGAGTTCATTTTATTCTTGTTTTGTCTAGGCCTATCTTGGCCTTAGGTCTTTGGCCCTTCTGTACATTGTTATAAAGTTGTGATTTACAATTATGTTTTATGTTGGCTTTATTCCATGACAAAAAATGTTGTAATTATTTTAATTTATTTCCTTGTATTTTGTTTGATTTTATTGTATTAGGTTTAATATTAAACTGGTGAAAAATCGAGCATGTATTGAAAAATCAATAGATTTCGTGAGTATCTCGCTAGAAGCTAACCTGCGAAAGAGCCACGTGAGAAGCACATACTGAAAGTTGAAGAGTCATGCCAGCCTAGAGGATTTCACGAGTGTCTCACGGGTAAGGCCTTCCCGTGAGATAGTCGCGAAACATTCTGTCTAAAGGATTTTTAAGTGTGACTTTCTTACTATATATATACCCATGCTTTACTCTTCACCCATGCTTTTTAAGTGTGGCTTTACTCTTCACTCATACTATATATACCCTCATTACCCCACAAATTGTAAGGAGGTCATTTAGAGAGAAAAACCTAGATAGGTTTTCTGCAACACACACCCATCTTTTATAGAGAGAGCTACTCATCCTTAGTGAGAAATCATTGTAGCCTTTTTTCTTTCCTTCGTCATACCTTGAGAGGAGATTTGTACCCAAACACAATCCATATCTATTCAGAGTGTAGAAAGTGTTTTGGAACTTGGGAAACTTTGGGGAATTGACAAAAAAAAAGAGAAAAGAATGAATCATATAATCGGCATGGTGAAAAAAAAAAAAAAAAAAAAAAGAATCATATAATCAACTGGGTGAAATTGACCATTGAAATTCCTTGAGTTCGTTTTATTCTTGTTTTGTCAAGGCCTATCTTGGCCTTAGGTCTTTAGCCCTTTTGTACATTGTTGTAAAGTTGTGATTTACAATTATGCTTTATATTGGTTTTATTCCATGACAAAAAGTGTTGTAATTGTTTTAATTTATTTCCTTGTATTTTGTAGGATTTTATTGTATTGGGTTTAGTATTAAGCTGGTGAAGAATTGAGCATGAATTGAAGAATCAATGGATTTCACGAGTGTTTCATTAGAAGCTAACTTGCAAAAGAGCCACGTGAGAAGCACATGTTGGAAGCAGGAAAATCATACCAGCGTGAGGATTTTGCGAGTGTCTCGCGGGTAAGGCCTTCCCACAAGATAGTCGTGAAACATTTTACCTTAAGGATTTTTAAGTGTGACTTTCTTACTCTTCACCTATACTATATATACCCTCATTACCCACAAATTATAAAGAGACCATTCAGAGAGAAAAATCCTAGATAAGTTTTCTATAACACACACCCATCTTTTAGAAAGAGAGTTATTCATCCTTAGTAAGAAATCATTGTAGTCTCTGTTAGGTTCTAAGACTTAGGAACTAATGCATTAGAACTCTAATTTGTATTGTTTGCAAATCATAATCAAAACAAGTTTTTAGTCTTGTTTAGACTTGCTCAAAGTGTATGCATTTTATGTAAAGTTGGAATCAAATTACAAAAGTTATAGTATGATTCTGCCTGGCTCAATCGATCAAGAATTAGACTCGACCGATCGAAATTCGAGCAGAACGTTTTTCTACAGAAATTTCCAACTCAGCCCTAAGCCCATATGACGTATAGGGTTTTATGTTTTGCCCTAAGTATAAAAGGGAAAACTCTAGCCACTTTTTAGTGAGCTCTTTTTGCTGTGTATGTGAATCTTTTGTGAGATCTAAAGGTATTTGCCTTTACACATACTTAGAATTATCAAGAAGGAGAATTTGATTCAAGAACTTGATAATCACTCAATTGCTGCAATAAAAACTTAAAGATACACAAGCAGGAGTGCTTGTACTTGCTGGAGAATCCAAGAAAGAAGGAGTCTATGGCCTCGGTGCTGTCACGTGGTCGTATCAGTAAGTTTTCTACTGGTGGGTAGTAATAGGATGTTAGTGGTCTAAGTTGCTATTGTAAAACTTCGATTCTTTCATAGTGGATTCAAGTTTATCTTGAGGATAGTTAGGTTAAATCTTTGTATCTTTGTATGGTTTTTACTAGTGTGGTTTCCTAGGTCATCATATCTTTGTATTCTTTATATTCTGCACTTTACATTGATATGATTATATGATTGTGTTAACCTAGATCTGAAATTTGAACTAAATAATCACTTAGCTAATTAACTAGGTTAATCCAATTGTGTTTTAAGAGGTCTAAAAACAAACAATCTCTTCTATTTCCCTTTTCCATTGTCATACCGTGAGAGAAGATTTGAATCCCAACATAACTCACACATATTCAGAATTTAGAGAGAGCTTTGAAATTGGGGAAGGTTTGGAGAATTGACAAAAGAAGCCAAAAAAGATTGCGCCTTTCAAAAATTAAAAAATGTTAGCCTATGTCAGTCCTAATGCACTAATACACTAAGAAATTGGTTTATACTTCCATTCATATCTCATGTTAAATTAAAATCATGTATTTATAGGAAACTAACTCTAATCTCATTGGCCCATATGGCCTCATCCTATTGGTTCTATTATTCCCCATGTGCATTAATAATTCCAACATGTGCTAAATGTTATTAACATGCTTGGAATTATAACTAACTAACTAACTAAATCTCAATACAACAATTATTATCCATATACTTATGACATTCCTAACATTTCCCTCCCTTTGGAAACACCTTGCCCACAAGGTGTTGTTATTGAGTAACACCTTCATGAGAGGTGACCTACCATAAAACCAATACTTCAATGACATCTTGTAGGCATAGGACACCGTAAATTGATGGTTATGAAGATATTGGCCATACATTACCTTCATAGCCGCATCAGGTTCCCCAAAAGCATCATGGTTAATATGGTTGACACTAAATGCACTAAAAATATGATATAGAGGCCTCTCATCCACATTAAGGTTAAGGATGCCATTGTAATGTTTGCACCAATGTGTAAGCTCCTTTTGTTTTTCTTGATTGCTAATCACTAATGTTGGCAAGATGGTAACCTTACCATGAGATCCTTGCCCCATATCACCTGCGCCTTCAATGGGCAAATTAAGTGATTTCATGTGATCCCACCAAGTGGTCTAAACCCATGACCAATTGATCTCATTGGCAGCCACACCATATAATAGTTTCTTTGGTTCCTTATTAGAACATTCCAACATTTTCAAAACCAACCAAAGCACTTACAATCACTAAAACAAGCTAGATAATCTGTCTGTACATGAACATTTGTCCCCACTTTGACAAGAATGTCCAAGTTCAATTATGCCTTATCCTCTATAAGGTAAATGTTGTGGTGCAGAGAATTGATGAAGGGCATGATTGCAATGCTCATATCTGCCTCTTCCATAGAACTCAAAGATTGGTGCACATTCTTTTTCACTCCAATTGGCATAACTAAAGGTTCATCTGCACCTTTGAAGTTGCTAGGAACTACTGGAGTTTGAGGTGTGTCGTGAACCTGAGCCTGAATCGCAATAGGACCCTTGCATGGACCATTAAAACTCACTAATTCCTTTAAATCAAGAAACTCTTCAAGATCAGCCACATCTTCACTGTCATTTGCATCTTCACTATCAAAGGTAGTTTTTATTAATTCAACTACTTGAAACTTGTCACTTGTGCCGTAACTCTTCTTCGAACATATTCTCAAGATCCTTTTGCACTCTTGAAAGTTCTTCCTTCATGGCCACGTTAGATTTAGCCAAGGCCTTCATCATCTTTGAAATATCCTTGACTTCTTCTAAGGCTTTGTCCAACATTTGCTGTATTTCTTTCAAAAGTTTTCTTTTATCACAATTGCTAGTCTCAAGATCAACAGCTCTAATACCAAATGTTAAGAATCCAATCTATTGATTTTCAGTTTAGTAGTTCTTCGAGGGAACTAGGCCTCCATTGATTCTTCGAGGGAATCTACCTCCTATAGCAATTCAAGAATTAGCTATTTTCATGTATTATTCTTCAATGAATGCTTAGAATCTGAATTGTGGCTTATATCCTATTCTAACTAACTAGGTACAACACTAACTAACTACGTACAACACAACACAACTTAACTAACCAAGCTTAACTAAGTACAACACTTAATGCAATACAACAATAGCACAACAGTACAACACCTTATAGCTACTGGTTACAAGCCTCTCTTGCCACTCTATCACAATAGCTCATCCTGCCCAACGCACTGCCCTGCATTATCCATCAGGCTGCCCTGCATCACGGACTGTCTAGCCCTGCAGTTTACACTGTCTAGCCATGCAGCTTCAATGTACTTTAGTCAAGGTCCTAACAATACCTCTCCCTTTAAAGCACCTTGCCCACAAGGTGAGGGTATTGAACCTGCAGTTTATGAAGAAGTTCCCAAGTGGCATTAGCTGGAGAAGAACCCTCCCAGTGAACCAAAACCTCAGTAGCATCCTCGTACCTTCTGATCTGACATTGCCTTTGCTGAAAAATAGCTTTTGGTTCCGGAGTGATATGGCCTTGAGCATCAACTAGAAGAAGTGTTAGGATTGGAGTAACTGATTGGCCAATCTTAGCCTTCAAACAAGAGACATGGAACACAGGATGGACACTGGAAGTGGAAGGCAAATGCAATTTGTTTGCCACTGATCTAACCATCTACAGAATCTGAAAAGGACTAATGGTGCCAGCTTCCCCACCTTAGACCAGCGAAGGGAGTGTTGTTTAAAGGGTTACAACCTAAGAAACACCCAATCACCCACCTTAAAACTTCTTTCTTGCCTATGTTTGTTAGCCTACAACTTCATTCTGTCTTAGGTAGCTATTAAGTTCCCCTTAAGAAGGTCCAAAATCTGCTGCCTAGCTAATAAAAAAGCATCCACAATAGTAGCCTTAGTGAGGCTCGATATGTAATCCATCAATTTAGGGGGTTGAAAACCATAAAGTGCTTCAAAGGGAGTCACCTTTGTTGCAGTGTGATAGTTAGTATTAAACCAGAATTCAGCCAAAGGTAACCACTCTACCTACTATTTTGGCTTATCACCAGTAAAGGCTCTAAGATATTGCTTAAGACTTCTGTTAACCACCTCAGTCTGCCCATCCGATTGAGGGTGATAGGCAGAGGACATAGCAAAGTCAACTCCTTGCAATCTAAACAGCTCCTCCCAAAACCTTGAAGTAAACATTGGGTCCCTATCACTCACTATAGAAGCAGGCAGCCCATGTAACTTGAAAATGTGAGTCATGAATAAAGAAGCCACTTTAACTGCTATATAAGGATGAGACAATGGGATAAAATGGACATAGTTGGTAAGTCTGTCCACTACCACCATCACCACATCATGCCTTAAGGACTTAGGTAACCCTTCCACAAAATCCATCCTAATGGAAGACCAAGGTGTATGAGGAATCTCTAAGGGCTGTAATAGTCCAGTTGGTTTACATGTCTCATGTTTAATCCTTTGACACATCTCATAGCCTTTAATATACTCCTTCAAGTCCTTCTTTATCCCCTTCCAAAACTAGTCCCTTTTAGCTCCGTGAAAGCTCTTCAAATAACCACAATGTCCACCTAATGGACTATCATGCACTAAACTTATCACCTTAGGCTTCAGACCACAAATAGAGCCCAAGTAAAGTCTACCTTTATAACAAAAGTCCATTTTGCATACTAAACTTGCCAACAGCAGCCGGATTAGAATGGAGTGTTTGTAGGATTTCTTGCACCTCCACATCAATGGTATAGCTAGCTTTCAATTCCTCAAGCCAAGTTGGATGAGGAAAAGAAATGAGAAATAAGCTACTAAGACTGTCCAAACAAAAAAAACTAAAGTCTGAATGATCACAATGAACCAGCTCAGAGGCTGAAAAGTCATCAGATTCTACCAAGTCTACTTGATTGAGCAAAACAGAATCTGAATTAGAGTGATCCTTCTCACCTTGTCTGGATAATGCATTAGCTACTACATTTTCCTTTCCTTTCTTATAGTCAATGAGAAAGGAGTAACCAAGGAGCTTAGTTATCCATCTTTGCTGCATCGGAGTGCCAATTCTTTGCTCTAGTAGGTACTTCAGGCTTTTAGGATCAGTTTTGATCACAAAGGCCTTCCCAAACAAATAGGGTCTCCAATTTCTTACTGTTGTAACAAGGGCCAATAACTCCTTCTCATATATAGATAAATGAGAGCACTGTTACCTTTCAAAGGTTGGCTGTAAAAAGTAATGGGCCTTCCTTGCTACATCAACACAGCCCTAATTCCAAAACCAAAAGCATCACACTCCATTACAAAGGGCTGAAAAAAATCAAGTAAGGCAAGGACAGGGGATTGAGAAATAGCTTGTTTAAGATTTTGAAATGCTTGGTTAGCTTGTTCAGTCCACTCAAAGGCATCCTTCCTACAAAGGTCAGTCAATGGGGCAGTAATGGACCCATACCCTTTTATGAATTTCCTGTAGTAGCCTGTTAATCCTAGGAATCCCCTCAAAGCTTTCACAATCTTGGGAATAGGCTAGTCTAGCATAGCTGGAGTCTTCTTAGGATCTGTCTTCACTCCATGGCCTGAGATGACATGCCTCAAACACTCAACTTCAGAGCAAGCAAATGTGCATTTATTCTCTTGGCAAATAGTTTATGATCAGCAGCACTTGCAAGACTGATCTGAGATGCAAAACATGAGAAGCCATGTCCCCACTATAGACTAGAATATCATCAAAAAATAAAGGACAAACTTCCTGAGGTAAGGCTTGAACATATCATTCATGAGAGATTGAAATGTAGAAGGAGCATTAGTTAACCCAAAGGGCATGACCAAATACTCATAATGGCCCTTATGAGTCCTAAAGGCTGTTTTCTCCACATCCTCTTCCTTTATTCTAATATGGTGATAGCTAGACCTCAAATCCAACTTTAAGAACACCCAAGCACCACTTAGTTCATCAAGGAGCTCATCCACCACAGGAATGGGAAACTTATCCTTGACAGTATCATTGTTAAAAGCCCTATAGTCCACACACATCCTCCAACTACCATCTGCCTTCCTTACTAACAACAATGGTGAGGCAAAAGGACTTTGGCTATTTCTAATTGAACAAGACTCAAGCAAATCCTTAACAATAGTTTCAATTTCAGTCTTTTGATAATATGGATACCTGTAGGGTCTTTGACAAGTTTGTTAAGTACTTGGTTTGAAGAGAATTTGATGCTCATGCCCTCTACAAGAAGGTAAGCCTTTTGGTTCCTTAAAAATAGTAGCATACTCTTTAAGCAAGGACAACACTTCTGTGGAAACCTCTGAAGCCTTGGATTTGTCAGCCACCTTAGTAGACACAATCTGCAATAACAACCCTTTAGTGATTGGCTGTTTAAGAAATTCATTTGCAGCCTGAATTAAGGAACCCATAGGTTTAATGCCTTGCAACCATATTTGTTTATCCTGGTACATGAACCCCATCTTTAGCTGCTTGAAATCCCAACTAATAAGGCCAAGAGTGCAAAGCCATTGAGTTCCCAGCACCACATCACAGCCCCCTAGAGACAACACATGCAAATTCATTATAAATTCACTACCTTGCATTTTAAGTAGTAGATCCTTACATTCCTTTTTAGTTCTAATCACATATCCATTAGCTACCTTCACCTCCAAAATTCTGGTAGTGTCCACAACCAGCTTCAAAGTTCTAACCAAAACAGCATCAAGAAAATTATGGGAGCTCCCAATATCCAAAAGAATCACCACCCAATGTCCCCTAATTTGACCCAATATCCTCGTGGTACCCGGGGAAGGACTGCTCAATAATGCATATAGGGTAATATTAGCTTGGTTCAACTGCAATTCTATAGTTAATTCCTCATCCCTAACTTCCACTTGACACACTTCTTGAACTTCATCAATCATGAATAGTTTGAGTCCTTTCCACTTGTGTTTGGGTTGCCATTTTTCATCACAATAATAACACAAGCCTTTCTTTCTTCTCTCTTCCATTTGGGCTGATGTGATTTTTTGTATTGGCACCTTAGCTTCAGCTTTACTGTCATGCCTAGTTGTTGGGTATTATTCCTGCCAATTAGTCTTGCTAGGTTCTTGGAATGGTTTATAAGCCTTCTTACAAGTGAGCAAAAATTCCTCTTGAATTTTGACTAACCCAAAAGCAGCACTCAATGTCCTTAGATTTTGCATTGTCACAGCCAACCTTATCTCATCCTTTAATCCACTTAAAAAGCAACTAAGCTTATGAGACTCAGGTAGATTCTTGATCCTATTGCTCAACATCTCAAATTGACTTTTATAAACAACCACAGTAGTAATCTGTTTAAGCCTAGTCAAATTTTCCATAGGATCATCATATGAAGAAGGTCCAAACCTGACCTGTATAGCCCTAACAAATGTTTCCCATGAATCCAAAGACCTTTCACAATCTTGAATCCAGATAAAGCCTCATCATTAAGGTGATAAGAAGCATTCAAAACCTTCTCTTCTCTAGGAATTTCATAACACCTAAAGAATTGTTCAGCTCTAAAAATCCAAGCAGAAGGATCACCTCCATTGAACCTAGGAAACTCCAATCTAATAGGTTTAGGGAAATTGAACACCTACCTCAGGTCTTTGGTGAGCTTGATTTGATCGCACCTTTGTTTCATGATTGTTTCCTGGCTGAGGAACAGAGCCTTCGTGTTGTTGCATTGCTAGTAGTCTCTCTTCGAACATAGTTTGCAATCCCTTGAAATTGTTGTCTAAAGCTTCCAACCTTCGAGAAATCCTTTCCATGGCAGAAGCATGATCATCCAACCTCTGCTGAACCGATGAAACAGTCTCACTCAGCAAGGAGTATCTTGTTTCTTACACCATGATTGAACCAGCTCTGATACGGAATGTTAAGAATCCAATCTATTGATTTTCAGTTTAGTAGTTCTTTGAGGGAACTAGGCCTCCATTGATTCTTCGAGGGAATCTACCTCCTTTAGCAATTCAAGAATTAGCTATTTTCATGTATTATTCTTCAATGAATGCCTACAATCGGAATTGTGGCTTTCATCCTATTCTAAATAACTAGGTACAACACGGCACAGCTTAACTAACCAAGTTTAATTAACTAAGTACAACACTTAATGCAATACAACAATAGCACAATAATACAACACCTTATAGCTACTGGTTATAAGAGCATTAGCATTGGAGAATGCTAATGCCATATCTAAGGGAAATTTGACATTTGCAGCCTTAAAATCATCAGCATCAGAGAATTGTAAAGGCAAGTATTGCAGATTTTTTGCAATACTTGCTACAGTGCAATTCTAAAGATAGAATTGCACTGTAGCAGTATTGTAAAAAAAAAAAAATTAATATTTTATCTCTGATTCTCTCTCTTCTGTCTCTCATCTCTCTCATTTTTTCTGTTCTCTTCTCTCTCTACCTTCTCTGCTCTCCATCTGCTCTCTCATCTCTGCTCTTCATCTGCTTTCTCATCTCTCTCATTTTTTTGAATGGGTTTGCTCCGGTGGCTCTGGTGATGATTTTTTTTTTTTAATGGGTTTGCTCCAGTGATGATTTTTTTTAAATGGGTTTGTTCCAGTGGCTTCGGTGATGATGTTTTTTGAATGGGTTTGCTCCAGTGTTGATTTTTTTTGAATGGGTTTGTTCCAGTGGCTCCGGTGATGATTTTTTTGAACGGGTTTGCTCTGGTGGCTTTGGTGATGATTTTTTTTTTTAAATGAGTTTGCTCTGGTGATGATTTTTTTGATCGGTGGCCTGAGTTTCAAATCGGCGGCGTGGGTTTCAATGGGTTTGCTCCGGTGATGATTTTTTTTGAATGGGTTTGAATGGGCTTGCTCTAGTGATGATTTTTTGGTTTGGTGGCTTGGGTTTCAAATCGGCGGCATGGGTTTCAGATCGATGGCTTGGGTTTGCTGATTGGTGACTTGGGTGGTGGGTGTGGTGGCCATTGTTGGCTCCAACTGGTTTGATGGTTTTTGTGTGTGGCTCTGTTAATGGTTTGTATTTGTGTGTGTCTTTGTTGCTGGTTTGATGTTTGTGTTTGTGTGTGTGGATGTGGTGATGGATTTAGATAGGTTGATCGGTGTATCATGGGTGTGTGTGTGTTGTGTGTTGAACCGATACTAGAGGTTGAGAGAGAGAGAGAGGAATAAAAATGGCTATTGGAAAGCGTAGGAATTGAGACTAAAAATGGTTGGAAAGAAATAATAAAGAAATGTTAAAAAATAATATTTTAATAAAAATAGAGTTTTGAGACGTTAAAAAAATTATAAAATAATATGATATAACCATAAAGTGGTGTTTTAAAATGATAAAATAAAATCTACCTTCCTCAGTCAAAAAAAATAATAAAATAGAATAATATTAAAATTTTCTAATGCTAATATTCTAAGCCTCTGTTTCCGCTTTGTCACAACAACTCATCCTATCATATTGCCTTGCACTGCCCAAAGCACTGCCCCGCATTATCTATTAGGCTGCCCTGCATCACAGATTGTCTAGCCCTGCAGCCTACAATGTCTAGCCACGCAGCTCCAATGTACTTTAGTCAGGGTCCTTCCAAGGTCTTGTCTAAGCAGCAGTCTTGCATTTAAAGAAAAAGAAGAAGAAGACGTATTTGAATGGTGTCACTGTATAAGATTTTTTTTTCTTGCTTACTCTCAGCCACACACGTACCTGAACTTAGTCAGACTCTATCTTGTCTGGGACCTTATGAAAGTGTACCTTATGCAACACTTGCTCTTACAATTATAGCTGTAAAGTTGTAGGCACAAATACACATGCAATAACTGTTGGGTCTGTTTCTCACAAAAAAAAAAAAAAAAAAAAAAAAAAAAAAAAAAAAAAAAAAACTGTTGGGTCTTTCAGTCTGCTTTTAAAAAGTCCAGCATCTATGAAGTTCTCCACACATTAAACATTCTCCTCAGAAATAGTGGTGCTATGGGTTTCAATAGGATTCTTGTGCAACTCACCTGGGCTGGTGTGATATCATCAGTTATGGTGGCAGCCACAGATACACAATTTCCTTCAGCCCTGCCTAATTGCCCCGACAGATGTGGAGACCTACAAATTCCATATCCGTTTGGCTTAACTGAAGGTTGTTACCTGGAGGAAACCAAGGGATCTACAAAATTTTCAATATTCTGTGACAACTCGTTGGAGAAACCTCAACCAATGACTGGAGATTTCCTCGTTACAAGGACTGCAGATTTCCTCGTTACAGACATTTCCATTCAAGAAGGCCAGATTGAGATCATGATGGATAACGAAATTGACTGTTACAACTCGACAGGCACACCTCTGAGTCTGAGTAAACCCATGCGGAAACGAAGTCTCACTAACCCGATTTTCACCATTTCTCACACCAAAAACAAGTTAGTGTCCATTGGATGCGACAGTTATGCGTACCTTAAGGGTTTCAGGAACGATAAACGGTTCTATTCTTTTTGTCGCTCAATATGTGAAAGCAAAAGTGATGTAGTCAACGGGTCTTGCTCTGGGGTTGGGTGTTGCCAGACGGATATTCCTGGAGGATTGAAAAATATTACTGTGGAAGCATATAGCTTATATAACCATGTAGACGTCTGGGAATTCAATCCATGCGGCTATGCCTTTATTATCCGAGAAGACAAGTTCAATTTCTCCTCAGCTTATCTTACCACTCTGGGAAACAATAAAACCCTTCCGGTGGTTCTTGATTGGACAATTGGTAGTGAGAAGTGTGATCTTGCTCGGAACAAATCGAATTACATATGTGGAGGGAATAGCACATGTGTTAGTCCCCCGTACGGGTCTGGGTACCGTTGCGAGTGCAAGAAGGGTTACCGTGGGAACCCATACCTCTACCATGGTTGCCAAGGTATTCAATTTACTTACTACTTATTTACAACAATTTTTTCAAGAATAATAAAACATTTTTTTTGACAAATTTCTAATATAATATGTAGCCTTATTTTAGTAACATAAAAATTGTCACAATTTTTGTTAACAATTGTTTAAACTGATAGATTATGATTTAATAATAGTAATAACAGTGGATCTATGTAGAAGTTGTATACCAATTTTAGTCTCTAATATAACTATTGAGAGGTAATATTTTTATTTTCGTTTCAGTCAATGCTTTTTTATTATATTTTTTCGATTTCAGTTTTTAATTTTTTGGATTAATTAGTTCTTATTTACTTTAAAATGAACTTTTCCACTACAGATATTGATGAATGTAAAGTCAAAGACAACAACAATTGCACGAGCAAACAAAAATGTGTTAATAAACCCGGGAGTTATGATTGTTTGTGCATTGAAGGATACCATATGGACGAACCTGAACGGGTATGTGTCCCCGGTCGATCAGCTGGCCAATCATCACTCGCAATTTACGTCGGAGTTGGTGAGTATATTTATTGTATGTCTGTATTTGCGCCATTAGATTCTCCTCACGGGTCAAGATCCTGTGCAATAATAAGTTAGTGTTAGTGTGAGAGGGCAGATACTAGATACATGCATACACCCATTGCATAGAATATTTTCCTACTAAAACCATCAGCACTAACTTATAAGATACAAAATTTAACTATAAAACTAGTTGTAAATTAAGTTTTATAAGTTACAATTTTATTTAATAAAATACCTATGTATTTTAAAAATGTAATTATTGAATTGCAAAGTTTCTACTCTCTTAATAAGCATTTCAATTTTTGTGTTAATCAGATATATTATCTGTTATATGATCTTTATGTTTATAATTTATGAAAAATTTTAAATTATAAAAATTTTCAATTTAAATAATTTATTGATGATATAACTATTCATCTTTAATTTTTAAAAATTTTAAAAAATTTTACAAGCATTAAGAATATAAGAAGAAAAAGAAGATAATATAATCTAATGAAAGATTTGTCAAAACTCAAAATTAACTTTCAATGAAAAGATATTGGATAAGGTTATAACCCTAAATTATAACTAATTTTATACCTAAATTTTGTCAATTTAAAACTTCAATTATGGTGATGGGAGTAATCACTTAAGGTCCTTTTGGTTGAAGGGATTTTAGGAGGTGAAAATGGGGAGATAAAAGTGAGAAGAAAATAAATTTTGGGGTGCTGTGTTGGTGGGATTTTTAGGAAGGAAAAATAGTCTGGTCCAAGCATTTTCTCACAAAACCTACCAGATTTCAGTCTCCCCAAATTGGAGAGAAAATAGCAAGAAAAAGAATGAGCTTTGCTCTTTTTATATTTCAGACAAAACTACCCCAGCAGCTTCAAATGTTGGTCTTATCGTTTCTTTCACTGTTGGTCTTTCTCCTTTTTAAATGTTGTCTCAGTCTTCTTTTGTATGGGTCTTTTTCAATGTTACGTTGTGTGAGTATCACCTACCTTCTTCTTCTTCTTTATTATTATTATTATTATTATTATTATTATTTTTTTTTTGGGTGCTCATCTGTTTCTTTTCTCACCTGACACCTGTTTTGGGTTATTATTATAATAGTTTTGGGCTCTTGAATTGTAAAGTTTCCATTCATACATTATTTGTTTTAAAATAAAAATAAAGTGTTATTTTTTTTAATCTAATAGGAATATGATGATAAATTTATATTAGTTTTATTCTCTATTCTCTTTTTTTTCTCAACCAAACAAATTTTTTTTTATTTTTTTATTTCTCTACTTTTCCATCTCTAGCTAGGCATAGTCTAATTTTTTAGGCAAAAATGTTTTTTAGAAAATGAGTCAATGACTTAAATGAGTTGAAAAATAATTTTATAACTTTCTTTGTTTAACTTGTTGTGAGATAAAGTTGTTTTTTTTTTTTTTAATTTAATAGAAATTAATTTCTAAAAATAAGCCATATTATTTTTGTGACTAAAGATACTTTTTTTTTGATTTTTTTATTTTTTTGATATTGCCAAATATTAGAAAATATGAAAAACTATTTTTACACGAAATTTTTCATTGAAACAAACGGAGTGTAAAATTTCTTCCCTCTTTCCACTTTTTCACACTTCCAACTAAACAAATGCTTAGAGATTGTTCACTAAGCTTAGAATACTACCTTTAAAATAAAAAAATTAGGCAAACTAAACTTGGAAGTTTGAGCTTTAACGCTATTAATATTTACTTTGATGCTATAAAATTCATTCAGGGCACATTGGATGCATTGAATGTAGATGAATGTAGATTATAACAGGAATGCAAATTTTTATTATTAGAATAAAATGTGTTATTATGGAATAACTAAACCTATTCATTAGTTTGATTGTGAGTTGTAACATTAGAATAAAAATTAAGGTCTATTTTAGGAAATATCTTATTCATATAATTATATTTTCTAGAAAATAATATTTTTTAAATTTTAGAGAGATTAGTTATTTTTTGTTGATTTTTTATTTCCATAATTTTTAGGTGGATATGGAAATTTTTTTTATTTGAAAATATATTAATGTTTAGAATTATTACATCTAATAAAGTGAGCATTTGGTTTCAGCTAAAACCAACGTTCACATTTTTATTTTCACGTTTCCGTCCTTTTTGTTTTTTTCAACGCATGAACAGCAAATTTACTGTATAGAGACAAATTACTGTTTGTACACTGTAGCAGTACTGTTTACATACTGTAGCAGCACTGTTCATGTATTAAAAATATTAAAAATGGGTCCCACGGCACTTTTCACACGTTTAAAAATTATTTTGCTACAGTGTTTTCAGTTTCAGCAACAATAAGTTCAATCCAAACGGCCCCAAAGAATAGCTATTATAACCCTTTTAGAGAAAAATAATTAATCTTTATTTTAAAGAATAGCTATTCATAAGAAATAATTATTTTTTGTAATAAAAACATAAACCAACTATTAAATAACTAAACTATAGGAATATCTATTACATTACAGTTTCTATTACAGTCTACCAAACATGTCCTTAATTTCATCTTTCTATACATTTAAAGTATAAGTTGTTATAATTAAAGATAAGATTGATTTAGTTCTGAAATTAATTTCAACTACAAAATTAACACAAATAATAATTAAAGAATTGGAGTAATAGTTCTGATAAGCACATTAAAGGTAGACATGCACTTTAACTTTTTCTTCCTATCAGATGCACGTCACGCATTCACGATTATTTAATATATTTGTACTTAACTTTCTCTACCAAAAGAGAAACGCAGACTTGTCCTACTTTTCACGACCCTTTTTTAGTCTTTGTTTTAAGCTCATTTTGGCCTTTTTGGAATGCCATTGCCATATATGTTTAGTCACGTAACTCACGTTGTCTGCAGGTGAAATATCATCGTTATCCTTTTTCTATTTCTATTTCTATTTCTTTTTCTTTTTATAATATTTATTATCTTTTTCTCTGTTAGTAAAGATGGAAGCAAATGACAGTGCGTTTGAAAAAGAACTTGCTAATGTTAAAATTTTGAGCTATAGGGTAAAGTGATTTAGCGTTATACTCCTTATTTTCAATGTCTTTCAATTTGGAGAGAGGAAAAATGATACGAAATGTTAGCCATTAATTGCACCAATTAGGGTTTTTTTTTTTTGGTTAAGGTTTAACTGTTTAAGTATGAAAATACAAAACACTCTAATTTTATTATAACGTCGTTACAAAACACTTTTATTATAACCTCTTTTATATCATTTTCCATATCAAAAAACACTCTCTCAAGTTGTCAATTTATTATTGAACAGAATATGAGCTTCAAAGCGCATTAACATTATAGTTTTGTCTATCATTTTAAACGTTATGGGCAAAACTTTTTGGACAAAATTGCCCATTCAAGCCTACCGTACCTGCCTTCGTTTCCTATTTCTTTTAAAAATTTTGTTTTTAACTGGATGTGGGTGTGGCTTTTGGTTTTTTTTTTTTGGTTTTTTTTTGTTTTTTGTTTTTTGTTTTTTTTTTTTTTTTTTTTTTTTTTTTTTTTGTTTTTTTTTTTGTGAAAAGCGGGAGGTATTATTTAAAAGACTGAGTTCATACAACATCTACAACTGTGCTGGGGTTACATAGCCGAGTTTCCCCCAGGCCGGTTAAGTCCCTCACATATAATACATAAACAAAAGTGGGACATTTACATTACATAGTCATCCTGTCTTGGAGATGGGTCCCCCGCTTTGCTAGAGCATCCGCACAACCATTTGCCTCACGGTACACGTGTTGCATGTGCACTTTTCATTCCTGCTCTAAGAGGTTCCTGCAATTACAGATCAAGGGCATCATGTTAGTGTGATAATTTAAATTTGAAATAGTTAGCCAGTTTAGGACTACTTTGGAATCTAATTCTAGTTGAAGGCGCTTTACTCCCATATTCCATGCCATTGCTAGTCCTTGTCTAATTGCCTCCAGCTCAGCCAAATTGTTTGTTGCGAGGCCCACATGCATTGAGAATCTTGCAATCCATTGGCCTTGGTGATCTCGAAGAACACCCCCTGCTCTGGCCATTCCTGGGTTATTTAGGGCACTATCGTCAGTATTGAGTTTAAGAAAGGGGAAGAGAGGGGGGGGGGGGGTTGCCAACTGATAATCTGAGGAATTAGATTCAAGGGCCGCTTGGTGGTGCCGGCGAGGAAATGAAATTCGATCGCCGCTTGAACTGAGGAGTAGATTAGGCTATGTTGGGATCGGGATTTGTTTGTAAATATTCTATTTTTTTTTGCTAGCCAAAGTTTCCAACATGTGAATGGAAAATAGACCTGCCACGGGGGGTGGTGGGGTAAGGAGGTCCTATCTACTGTAGCATTATATCTCAGCCAGTCTTGAAGAGGCAACTGGAAGAAAGCCAAGGGCAGGATTCCTAGGGATTTGAGCCATGCCTCTTTTGCCCAAGGACAGTCCCAGAAAATGTGTATAGTCGTTTCAGGTGAGTGGCATCTAGGACAGCTGGTATCCATATATGAACGTCCAAAGGAGAGGTATGTTTTGGTGGGGAGACGGTCCCGCATAGCTTTCCATAGAAAGATTTGGATCTTCTTGGGACAAGGGGATACCCAAATCCATTGCCAAAGGGCTTTGTTCCAAGGGACCTGATGGCACTAAAAAAGGAATTTCGATGCGGATTTGACGGAACACGTGCCCTTATTGTGGGGTCAAAGAAAAGAGTCAGTAAGGCTAGCAAAACGGGCCACCGGAATTCCTTGAATAAGGTCATGGATATGGGTGGGGAGGGGAAGATTTAGAGAGTCGAAAGACCATTCCTGGTTTGACCTAAGAGAGTTGACACGGCGGTTATCCTCCTGGGGGAGGAGAGGACCTTCAATATAGTTCCACAGGGATCCATTGGGAAGCCAATGGTCTTGCCAAACTCGTATAGACCTACCATCTCCTATCATCCATCTCATGCCTTCAAGAAGAAGCTCTACCCCAAGAGAGATAGCGGTCCAAATGTGAGAGCCTCTTGACGTTCGGGGACTGGTAAACAGTGGCATGAGGAAAATATTTTTGCTTTTAGGACCCTGGCCCAGAGCGTTGTGGTATTAGAATGGAGGCGCTAGGCCTGGTTCATGAGGATAGCTTTGTTTCTATGACGGGTAGAGGACATACCCAAGCCTCCAGCCTCTTTGGGGAGCGTAACAGTCTCCCAGTTGACAGTGTGACACCAGGTGTGGCTTTTGTTTCTAACTGCAATCTTGCTTTCTTTTATCTCCAATTCTTTTTTTTTTTTTGGGGGGGGGTGTGGTTGTTTTGCATTTTTGTTTTTTAATTGGGCATGATTGTTTTCTTGGTTCAGTTTTTTTTTGGCATGATCTTTGTTTTAATAAACCTGATGTGACTTTTTTTTATTGGTTGTTTTTTTAACTAGATAAATTTTTAATAAGGGCATATTAGTCAATTTATATAAATTATATTTTCTATTCTTTCACTTTTTCACCCTCCTAATCAAACACAAATAAGAGAAAATAAATTTTTGTTGTCCTCTCAACCAAACAAACCTTAAAACTTTTTTTGGTTAGGACTTCTATCGCAAAAGATCTAAACCTAAAGCGTCTACACCTAAAACTTAGGAGTCTACTTCTTACGATCCTTAGCTAGGTTTGCTTTCCCTCAAAAAAAAAAAAAAAACTTAGAAAGGAACATTGTGGTTTTAAAAAAGGATGTCAATTCAAAACTTGGTTCACCAGTCTCTTTTAACTGTCCATATTTTTAGTTTTGATATAATTTGACATGAGCAGGATTTTAGAGCCACACGTAGGAGATATATATTTATGTGGCAGCCACCACCTACGCTATAAATGAACTTGGTCGAATCATCTTCATACGATATGTTTGATAAATATTTTAGACTTTTACTATGTTTGCAGGCAATAGTATTAACAAAAGTATAAATTTAAAACGTTGTACTTGGTGAAAATGCATGTTTGAATGTGTGCAGGCCTTTTTAGCCTCTTAGTACTGCTTCTGGGATATTATTGGATATATTGGGGATTGAAAAGAAGAAAGCTCATCAAACTCAAGGAAAAATTCTTCCAACAAAATGGTGGCTTACTATTAAAACAACAACTCTCTAATCACCAAATGTTTGTTGAGACAACCAAAATCTTTACCACAGAAGAGCTCAAAAAAGCTACCAACAACTACAATGAAAGTAGAGTCCTTGGTCAAGGAGGTTTTGGAACTGTGTATAAAGGAGTATTATCAGATAACACAATGGTTGCCATTAAGAAGTCCAAAATTGGGGATCAGAGCCAAATCGAGCAATTCATAAATGAAATGATTGTGCTTATCCAAATTAATCATAGGAACGTGGTTAAGCTATTTGGTTGTTGTTTGGAAACAGAAGTTCCCTTACTAGTTTATGAATTCATCACAAATGGGACTCTTTCTAACCACATTCATGATAAAAGCCTATCATCCTTACTTTCATGGGAAAAACGTTTGAAAATTGCAACAGAAACTGCAGGAGCACTTGCATACTTGCATTCATCAGCTTCTATGCCAATTATACATAGAGATGTGAAAACTACAAATATTTTATTGGATGATAACTACGCAGCAAAAGTGGCTGACTTCGGAGCTTCAAGGCTAGTTCCTCTTGATCAAACGCAATTGAACACTTTGGTGCAAGGAACTTGGGGGTACTTGGATCCAGAATACATGCAAACTAGCCAACTAACAGAAAAAAGTGATGTATATAGCTTTGGTGTTGTTATGGCAGAGTTGTTGATAGGTAAAAAGGCACTCTCTTTTGATAGGCTCTATTGATAGAAATCTATCAATATCATTTGTTTCTGCCATAAAAGAGGATCGTCTACTTCAAATTCTTGAAGATCACATTGTCAATGAGGTTAACATTGAGCAACTGAAAGAAGTTGCTAATCTTGCAAAAGGGTGCCTAAGTTTGAGAGGGGAGGATAGGCCTTCTATGAAAGAGGTGGCGGCGGAGCTAGAGAGATTGAGAATTATGGAAAAACATTCATTGGGAAACATTGGTTGTTCTACTAGCACAACTGTTGAGAATGACAGCATCAAAGACCAAGTATTGAAATCTGTGGAAGATGGGAGATAATTACTTAGTCCTCCATGATATATTGGTATTAATTGATAATTGCATTTGATATGGTACTATAATGATCTATGTAATTTCGAAATAAGTATTCATCTCATAAAGTTGGAAGTTGTTAAGTTGTTTGGAAGTGTAGTAATTTGCGTTTGTTTTGTGAGTTGTGTTTTGAGTCTTGACTATTGGAAATGTATTAATTATGGGAGAGGCTGTATGTTAAGGGCTTGTTATATATGTATTAATGGTGGAAATGTAGGGGTCCTAATCAAGTCTTTTGTGTTGATTTTTAAATGGATGTTATCATTTGGTTGAGCATAGCTCTCATTAATCCATTTCTTTTTCTTTGTTGTGCCTTTGAAATTTCCCAATATTTTGTTCCTTCCTCTTTCACCCATATTAGAGTTATTGATATATATATATATATATATATATATCTCTTGATAAGCAAGAATCAATTTGACTATTTGATAGAAGTGGAGGTGTGATTGCACTTTTGTATGGCATTATTTTTGGGGTTTCTCTGTTGTTTCAGATCCTTCCATTCTTTCTTATTTTCATTTGGATGTAAGAGACATGTCAAACAAGGAATGTAGAAGTTAATTAACATACTACCTGTTACAATATATTTTACAACCTTTTTATAAACTACTGTTGTAGCAAATTTTTATTGGTTTTCATCTGAGTTCACTACTAATAACACTTTTCTCTTGTAGTTTATAAAATTTTTTGTACTTGGTTTGGGTCAAGGAACTTTAATTTTAACCTAAATACATAATTTACAAGAAATAAAAGTAAAATAAAAATTATATGAATATGTTAACTTGATACCAAGCCAACGAATATAAACTATATGATTGAGCAAAATGGTTACCAATGGATACTCAAGAGATACTCAAATGACGTAAAACTGAAAACTAAAACTGAAAACTAGTGCTCTAATGCTACAGGGCATAGTGCATATGGTAAAATAACAATGAGAAATAATAACTTAAAAATAAACCTTAAAAATATTTTTTATATTTTTTTATAGATATGATAAAATTTCAACTTATGACATCCGTTTTATGATGATTGCTCTTTATCATCAGACCAGTAGACTATTTGGAACTAATAAATTAAGGCAATCACAATAATCAAAAACCAAATAGAAGAATTTTTCATAGACTTTTATCAGAACCTAAATATAATATACTTTAGGAATTTAACTTATGTAGGAATTTTATTATACATTTAATTTAGTTTATTTTTAATTGTATTAATGCATATGCATGAGATTACAAGATAATTTAAGTGAAACATTATACATTTTGAGAGTGTATTTGTGCTTAAATACAAGAAAAGGAGGAATATACTTTTTGGCATGCTCAATTTCACCAAAACAACCAAATTAATAGGAATTTTTCATGAAAATTATAGTTGTAAATAAAATTTATACTGGATCACATTTTCTCCGTAACTCCATATGTCGTCGGTTCAAATTTACAAAATTATTAGAAATCAATGACTATCCCATTTATTAAAAGTTTAAGTTTGATTTATTTTTATTTTTATTTTTATTTAAAATTATATTTAATACATGATTTTATAGAATTGATTATAGTTGTTAGTATCGTACGATACGCGATACGTATTGTGTGGAAAAAGTTTCGTTTTGTATCGGTGTATTGTAAGTGCTCATGAATCGTACAGTATAGTGTGCGTATCGTATGAATCGTATCGTATCGTAAAATCATACGTATCGTACGATACATAGATAAATGCTTTAAAATGAGATTTTTTGTTAAAATTTGTACTTTTATTTGAATTTAACAAGTTGTTGGACTTGTTTTTAGTAAAAAATGATTAGTTTACTTAATTTAATCTACTAAAATAACATATTCATAAATTTTTTTCCCCTCTCTCTTACAATTGGACTACACTGTACACACTTACCTTTCACATTAATATTTAAAAATTTATTTATTTTTATCATTATTGTTACAAGTCCAAGAAACTAGAATGCCAAAAAAAAAAAAATTTATAGAAAAATTATTAAAATAAAAAGAACAAGAAGTGATAGTAAATGTTAATGACGAATGATGATGAAGAAAATTTTAATGAAGAAATAAATTTGCAAAATTATAAACATGATGATAGCGTTGACTTAGATGAGATTGATTAGGCAATTTGATGAATATGGTGAAAATAAATTATTATTTTTGGGTTATTTGTAATATATTATCACTTTTGAATTTAAGTAATTTGAATGTGTATGTTATGAACACATACTAATTTGATTTATTTAGTTAGCTTGTTAAATATTATTACATAAGTGATGAATAAATTAGTCATTAGTTGAATATATTCAAAATTCATAATGAATATACCCTTTATATATGTATATTTATAATTTTTTATAAATTTTATTAAGTTTTTGTATATCTTACGATACACAATACGATATGATGCACAATATGAAAAAATTAAAAATCGATTCACGATACAATTCACGTTTTGACAACTATGGAATCGATGAGTAAATAGACTCTATTAATATAAAATTTGGTGTGTGTGTTTAAGGAACTGGAATGTGTAATCTTTTTTTTTTTTTTTTTTTTTTTTTTAATTTTTTTTGAGAATACTAAGTATTTTTAACACACACACACACAGGGAGAGGGGAGAAGGTTTTATAAAGAAACTTACTATGGTGTATATCCAAAATGGCCTAATTCTTGAATACATAGCATAAGCTTTAAATCTCTATAACTCACACTAATTTTCCAATGTGGGATTAACCCATTGTTTAACTGAAATGTGTAATCTAATGTTAATAAAAAATATTTAATGATAAAACATTAAATGAAGTTATATCTTTTTTTTTTTTTTTTTTGCCACATTAAATGAAGTTATATCAAGTGTATATATTTCTAAGATAAAAGAGCTTTATTTGCAAAATAAACCGACTTTTACATGAATGATATTGCAGGCTCAGGTTATCTAACTCTTACACACACACACACACACACACACACACACACAAAACCTCATAGTTTTATTATAGGACATATTAAACCCTATACACTCCTTAAACTCCATACTTTCATAAATGCACCCCAAAAAAATTCAAACAAATTAGACCCTCACACATGATATGTGCATCAATTGACTTGTTGGGTTTAAAACGTGTCATTTAAAAGTATGAGGTTTAAATGGGATAGTTTAAAAAAAAAAAATTAAGGGATTTAATGTGTCCCAATAAAAAATAATTATAGATTTATTTTTTCAAATTTTATTTTTCTTTTACCTTTTCCAAATTTAAGTCCAAATGTTTCTCTGTCTCTAGCGAAAGTTAGGGCTCCTAACTTCTTCTAGGCTGTAGAATTTTCTGTCCCTTCACTCTAAAGGCTTGTCAGTCCCTGTAGTAAACTTTTGTTTGCTATAGGCTTGTGGGGTTTGGGAAACACTTTCTTTTCTCCGCTCACATATGGAAGAAATCATTGAGGGTTGGAGCAGATTATCTTTGCAAGGGCCGGAAGGTGATGGTTTCAGACTTCGATCTGAGATGGGGTCTGAGGAGTTTGTTCTGGCAGCAAAATTCTTTACAAAGAGAGTCCTTAATACAGATGCTATTGCGAAGAACTTCTCACAGCTTTGGCGCTCTCGGAACGGTTTTAAGATGAAAGACTTAGGAAACCACATTGTTCTCTTCATCTTTGACAATAAACTTGACACTGACAGAATCCTAGCGAGTCAACCATGGAGCTTCGATAAGTCCTTGGTGGCTATTCAATGCTACGACAAAGGTACACATGCACGTGATTTACTCTTCGATAGGGCTCCTTTTTGGGTGCAAGTGTACGATATCCCCATGTAGTTTATGAATAAGGCTATGGCTTGGGAACTACCAGAGAGTTCAAGAGCTTGGAGATTTCATTCAAGCACAAGATCCCTCAGTTGTGTTCTTGGCCGAAACTTGGCTGAATGAAGCAAGGCTTGGTAGTATTCGGGATTCTCTTCAATTTGGTCATAATCATGGGGTTTCAAAAATAACACGTGGTGGTGGCTTAGCTCTCTTTTGGAAGGAAAATTTCAGTGTATCTGTTGAATCTTCATCATTGCATCACATTGATGTAGTGATAAATAAACGCAAGGAAAATGCTTGGCGTTTCATAGGATTTTACGGGGCGCCGGAGACCCACTTTAGAGATGAGACATGGAATTTGCTACATGATTTGCACAACCGGTTTTCACTACCTTGGCTGTGTGGAGGGGACTTTAATGAGCTTCTAAAATCGCATGAGAAGTGCGGAGGCCGTTTACGACCTTATGGATAGATGGAGAATTTCAGATAGGTGCTAGATGAGTGCAACTTGCTCGACTTGGGATATGCCGGAAACAAATTTACTTGGTCAAAAAGCTTACCAAACGGTGGAATGGTGTGGGAGAGATTGGATAGTGCCATGAGCATGGTGGAGTGGATTGATCTCTTTCCGACAACAAAAGTGCAGACCTTATCATGCGCAACCTCGGATCATAGCCCGATTTTAATCTTATCGAATGGTTTCAATCTGGGCCGGCTGAAGCTATAGGCGATTAAGGCAACCGCCTAAGGCCCCAACTTCTAAGAGGGCCCCCAAATAGTAATATAATATATTATATAATATTAATTTCTCATTTTTTTAAATGGCCCTGTTTCTCACTCTGAACCTAACATGAAGGCAGGAAAAAAAAAAAAAAAAAAAAAAAAAAAAAAGGAGCCCGTGAAGATTGAAGGCTAATCCCAACTCCATTAAAAAAAAAAAAGAAAAAAAAAAAAGAAGAGGCCTGTGAACTGATGTGAAGGCTAATCCCAATAGCCGTTTCTCACATTGAACTGACATTACAGCTAGTCCCAATTCCCATCATCTGAAAAAAAAAATAAAAAAAGGGCCGTTTCTCACACTGAAGTGACACTATTCCCATCCCCAAATGTTTTGCTTGCAGAAGAAAAGATTGCAAAAGGCAGAAATCTTTAGCTTATAGGCAAAACCGCAGAAAGAAGAAACAGATAAGAAAAGGCAGAAAAAAGGGAGAAGAAAAAAAAAAAAACTCTCACTCTCTGACTCTCTCCATCTTGATTCTAAAAAAAAAAACACTGTTTTTAGTTAACTTACTCATCAATCGGTGTTAGCAATAGACTTGGTGTGTTCACAGAGCTTCATTTCAGGTTCTTTTCTGCTTTCTCTTCCTTTGCCTCTTTCGTCTACTTCAGCTGCTGGGTGTTTAAGTTTTTTTTTTTTTTTTTTGAAGAGGAGCTGCTGGGTTTTACTCTTTCTTTTTGGCTTTAGATCTTCTTCAGCTGATGGGTCTGTCTTTTTTTTTGGAAGAGGAGCGGCTGGGTTTTACTCTTTCTTTTTGGCTTTAGATCTTCTTCAGCTGATGGGTGTCTGAGTTTTTTTTTCTTTTTTTGAAGAGGAGCGGCTGGGTTTTACAGGAGCTGCTGGGTTTTTGCTCTTTCTTTTTTGCTACAGATTTCTCTAGAAGCCTAGCTATCTATGGAATGGTCCAGATGACCCCTTAAAGATGTAAAGTATTGTTTTGCTTTAGCTTTTGGCTTTACACGTTTTGTTTTATTCTTCTTTTTGGCTTTACACGTTTTTTTTTTATTTTAAGAAATCAGGTATTGTTTTGCTTTTGCTTTTGGCTTTACACGTTTTGTTCTATTCTTCTTTTTGGCTTTATACCTTTTTTAATTTTTTTTTTTTAAGAAATCAGATTTAGTGGGATGGAACCATGAGGGATAGTGAGCTCTAGGCTTGTCTTAGTTTTAGTGTGGATCAAGTTGGGTCTTACACATTTTGTTAGTGGATTGGTCTTAGTAGATTCAATCTTTTGCTAAAAAAAAGGTTTAATGCTACACAAAAAAAAGAGTATTGATAAGTGATAACAAAATTATAAATTAAGAATAATTTACTTTGTATTAATATTAATTTTTTTTTTTTGGTGCAGGTTTAAATTGTAAAGTGATCATATTAAGTAGAGCTGCAATTGTGCTTTTGATAAACCAGGGTCTATTATTTATACATTAAATTTATATTATTCTAGTTAAATTGTTATTTTTTTTTATTATAGATTGTGTTTCATTTATTCATAAATATTTTTTAAGTACAAATGTCTACTAGAAAATATCCATCTGGATATGAAAAACAAAAAAAAAAAAAGACAGAGAAGAATTAATTGAATCTCAAAAAGGAGCTATGGACAAATTTATTACTAGTGAAAAAAAAAATTTTGTAGAAAATTTGAATGAAGGTTTCATAAATGAACAAGAAATTTATCAAAAAGAGTTGGAAGATAATGAAAATATACAACAAAATGATAATAACGAATGTAGTCATGATAATGTTCAAACATTATTAAATTAAATTAGTAATTTTGCCTCTCAAAAAGCAAGAAAAATAAATTTTAATTGAAAAAATATATGAATTTATAATTAAATTAAATAAAAGGCCCCATTTAAAGTATTCGCCTAGGGCCCCCAAATTCATTGAGCCGGCCCTGGTTTCAATGCTAAGTTAAACCGTCCCTGGCGCTTTGAACAGATGTGGTTAGAGAATAGAGGCTGCCATGACACGGTTAAAGGAACATGAGAGCTGGCCACCTCCGGTTCACCTATGGCAACAGTAATGTCGAAGATTGAAGTATGCCAACAGAGCTTAACACAGTGGAGTAAGCACTCTTTCTGTAACGTTTCAGTTGAGTTGAAGGGTAAAAAGAAGTTGCTTCAGGTAGCTGAACTGGAAGCAGCGCAAGGAAAAAATATTGAACTCTTCATGCAGCTCAAAGTCGAGGTCAGTGACTTAGTTTGGAGGAAAAAATGTGGCAACAGAGGAGTCACGTTCATTGGATGGTCTTTAGGGACAGAAACTCCAAGTACTTCCACCATTGGGCTTCTCAACGTTTTCATCGCAACACAATTTCTGAACTCTGTAATGTTGACGGTGTTCTAATTTCTGGTGATGAGGGTGTCTCGGCCACGGTGGTGGAATATTATTCAAGTTTGTACACATCCTCAAATCCGGTTGAAATAGAGGAAGTGGTGCAATTCATTAAACCTGTGGTGACATAGGAAATGAACAGAGACCTGATTGGGGTCTTGTCTAGGGATGAGGTGGAAGTGGCTATAAAGCAATGGCACCCCTTAAGGCACCTAGATCTGGCGACATGCCCCCCATTTTTTTCCAAAAATTTTGGAGCATTATTGGGGATGATGTAGTTGAAGCAGTTCACTCATGTCTGAACTCGGGAAGTATCTTGCTAGGTTTGAACCACACCTTTATTTCTCTAATTCCCAAAGTTAAATGTCCTGAACTTGTCATTGAATTTCGCCCTATTGCTCTCTGTAATGTATTATATAAACTTGTGTCCAAAGTGCTAGCTAACAGATTAAAAAAGATTTTGCCCCGTGTTATATCAGAATCACAGAGTGCTTTTCAGTCGAATAAGGTGATCTTAGATAATATTCTTGTGGCCTTTGAGCTACTTCATCATATGAAGAGGAAGAAATCAGGAAAAACAGGACACATGGCTCTGAAATTGGACATGAGTAAGGCGTATGATAGACTGGAATGACTTTTTCTCCAACGGACCATGGAAAAGATGGGATTTCATTCGAGATGGGTTGGTTGGGTTGTGGAGTGCATTAGATCGGTCACTTATTCGATGTTGATCAATGGTGAACCAAAAGGTGACATAGTTCCGACTAGAGGTATCCGCCAAGGGGACCCCCTCTCCCCTTACCTCTTTCTCTTATGCTCAGAAGGCTTGAATGGTCTCATTGAACAAGCTGTGCATGATAAGCATATTGAAGGCTTCTCCCTTTTTAAGCATGGCCCAAAATATCTCACTTATTTTTTTTGCAGATGACAGTCTCCTCTTTTGTCGAGCAAGAGTGGAGGAGGTGGAGAAAATACAAGAGCTATTGGGGAAGTATGAGTTGGCTTCGGGGCAAAAAATAAATTCAAGTAGAACCACAATTTTCTTTAGCAAAAATGTTCCTACGACTCTCAAGGAACTCATTCAGAATTCTTTGGGGGTCCCTGAAATTAAGGAATATGAGAAATACTTAGGTTTACCAGCTGTGGTTGGGCGGAATAAAAGGGCAAGCCTAAACTATATCAAAGACCGAGTTTGGGGGAAACTCCAAGGATGGAAGGAAAAGTTATTATCTCAGACTGGGAAGGAGGTTTTACTGAAAGTAATGGTTCAAGCTATCCCTACTTTTGCCATGAGTTGTTTTCGCCTACCGGTTGGTCTTTGCCAAGACATTGAGATGCTCATTTGCAAGTTTTGGTGCGGCCAAAGGGGAGAAAGGAGAAAAATTCACTGGAAGAAGTGGGAGATGATGTGTAAACCAAAAGTGGAAAAAGGTTTGGGGTTCAAAGACTTATGTAAGTTCAACAAAGCTATGCTAGCAAAGCATGTGTGGAGACTCATTCATGACACGGACTCGTTATTCTATAGGGTGTTCAAAACAAAATACTTCCCAAATTGCTCAATCTTTGAAGCAAAATCATCCACGGGCTCATATGCTTGGAAGAGCATCTTAAGGTCTAGGCACTAAATTGGAAGAGGAGCGAGATGGCAAGTGGGTGATGGGTAGACCATTAAGATCTTTCAGGATGCTTGGCTACCAACTGATACAGGTAGAACCACAACACCTCACTCTAATCTAGCCCTGGAAACAACAATGGCTGTGCTAATAAATCCGGTTTCGGGATGGTGGAACATTCACTTCATTGATCGCCATTTTTATCCGCCGGATGCAAAGCTTATAAAGTCTTTGCCTTTGTGCTCGACCCCACAACCTGATATCCTGATCTGGCCCAAGGAAAAATCTGGAAACTACTCTGTAAATTTCAGATATAAGCTACTATGTGAGTGGCAAAATGAAGAACTGAATCGGCACCAAGTTTCTGATGTTGAGAAGAGATTCTGGAACAACATTTGGAAGATTAAAGCTCCGGGAAAGATTAAGCACTTTATATGGAAAGCGTGCTCAAATTCTCTACCAACAAAAGAAAATTTGATTAAATGAAAAATTCTCCAAGAAGCAGTTTGCCAACGTTGCTTGGATGGCATGGAGGACGTTTTACATTTATTGTGGAGTTGCGACAAGTTGAAAACGGTCTGGGAAAAGGATTTTGGCTGGGCGATTAGGTCTGGAATTCACTAAACTCCTTCTTCGAGCTTATGACATTGATCCAAAGCAAACCCCATTCAGTGGCTTTGTTTGCAGCAACGGCTTGGTCGATCTGGTACCACAGGAACAAGACACGTCAAAATGAAGCCGCCTTACCCTTGGAAAAGATCTCTGACTTCGCAATAGACTACATTTGTGACTTTCATAATCTGATAAAGATCCCTCCTTGCTCCAGTCATGCTGTTTAGAGGAGGTGGTGTCCACCTACACCGGATTACTGGAAAGTAAATTTCGATGGAGCAATGTTTGAAGAGTTCGATGAGGCTGGCATAGGCGTGGTCATTCGAAACTCCAATGGCGAAGTGAGGGATGCTTTGTCCGAGAAGATCAAGAAGCTGCCTACTGTGGAAATCCTAGAGCTACTAAATGTCAAGTGAGCAGTGTTATTTTCCCTTGAAACTGGTACTATGAAAACAGTGGTTGAAGGGGATGCTGAGACAGTGATCAGGGCACTTCAGTATGGTGGCTGGGAGAGAGATCAAGGGGGTCACCTAATAAAAGATATTTCTGCTATAAAAAACTCTTTTCAGAGTATTTCCTTCTCTCATATTGGTTGGCAAGGCAATGCAGTCGCTCATGCCTTAGCCTAGAGAGCAAGACATTCATTTCCTTTTTTTGTCTGAATGGAGCATGTTCCACGTGACATTGTTTCTTTTCTTTCATTTGATTTTCATATTCCTAAATTAATAAAACAGCAGCACGTTTCCTTCTCAAAAAAAAAAAAAAAAAAAGTCCAAATCCTCCACCACTTTGTTATAACACGAGCAAAATACTGGTGAATGAAAGTGCAACTGTTATCTTATTTATGTAAAGACTATAAATATATGTATATGAAATAGCTTGAAAGGCTGGCTTGTTGTGTGATCTTTGTTGAGCCAAATCAAGTGGCTAAGAAGCCTAAGATTTGTATTCTCATTCAGTCGTGAGACTAGTACCAAAGTCAGAGGGTAATAGAAAAATAAAAAGGAAATCACTATATATATATATATATATATATATATATATATATATATATTTGGGTTAAAAAAGATTGACCCTGGTTAATTAATTCAATTACCTAAGTTAATTAATTAGGTTAAATTACATGCAAATCCTGGAGGTGCCAACAAATCACTAGATAAACTAAATGCAGCTGAAAATAAATTAATACAATGATTTGTTGATAAATGGGGAAAACCTCTCATAAGGCAAAAACCCCACATGGTGAATTTAAGGTCACTATTCCTAAAAATCCACTAATGAATAATCAAACGGTTACAAGTATGAGGTGTTAGGACATATGTGGAACTTGTAGAACATATGTTATTGTAAATTGGCTAATCCTTTGACAAAACACACTTTACTTGTAATTGGGTAAATCTAGGATAGGTTTAGTACTTTAAGGAACAAGAGTTCAAGTTTGGTATTGAAGCCATGCAAGTCTGTCAAAGAAATAAGTGAATAAGTGTTGTTCATTAAAGCTCGATAGATAATATCTATCGAGGTTTAATGCTGATGCTCGACAGTTGCTCGGCAGAAACAATATCTATCGAGAATTACGAAATTCATATTTCTAGATCTGTTTTCATGCATATCCAAGTGTATTTATGTATGGTTTCTTTTCTTACAACCCTAGACAAATATAATGATTATTTTAAGGGCCGTCAAAGAGGATGCAAACTGATGCAACTCAATGCAAATTGATTGTGCTTGCAAATTGTGACCGGAGACAGAATTTGTTCTAGTTCATCATATTCCTTGTAGAAGCTGCTGCGTTTTTGTGCCAAGGGTTTTGTAACCAAGGAGATTTTTAATTTTCATCGTTTGGATGAACTGAAGAATTTTGCAGTTAACATTTTTCTCAAGTTGGTGTGTTAGTCATGTACTTGATCCGTGCATCGATTGATTAGTAACGTACTTGGAGCCGTGCATTGAAAGGAGTGATTGTTACTATATTGCAAGTCCAATTGAGTATTGGGGTAAGGGTTCAATTGTAGGTTGGTATTAGGTACTGAGATTCCTTTTAGTTGTAACCACTTGTTTTGATAATAGTAGATTCTCGGGAATGGTGACCTTAAATTCACCTGGTGGGATTTTGCCTTGGTGGTTTTCCCCATTCATAAACAAATCACCTATGTCAAATTTAATTTCTGCTGCATTTAGTTATTTGGTGATTTGTTTGTGCTACCACGTTCATTGCATGTAATTGAATCTAATTAATTTCACTTGACTAAATTAATTGATTAAGTAACCAAAGGGTTTAATACATTCTTGGCCTATCACGTGGTATCAGAGCGGGCACACTCTAATTAGAGTTAATCTTTACTGTGTGATCCATTGACCTTTGTTTGTCATGGATAGAGGACAATCTTTAATTATACATTCTTTATTTAATGGCATTAACTATGCATACTGGAAAGTACGCATGAGAGCTTTCTTGCAGTCCTTAGATGAGAAGGTGTGGCAAGCTGTGGAGATTGGTTGGACTAAGCCAAAGGAAGCGCCAGCTGATTAGGATGATGCTAAGATCAAAGCGGCAAACTTCAACAGTAGAGCATTGAATGCTTTATTCAGTGCGGTCACCAATGAGGAGTTCAAGAAGATATCCTTTACAGACACTGCTAAGGAAGCATGGACTATCCTTTAGACAACCTATGAAGGGACAAAGATTGTCAAGCATTCAAAGTTTCAAAGGCTTATCATTAGTTTTGAAGAAATTAAGATGAGTCATTTGATGAGTTCAATGCCAAGCTAAAGGACATAGTCAACTCCGCCTTTAATCTTGGGGAAACCATTCCCGAACGTAAGGTTGTAAGAAAGGTGTTCAGATCTCTACCGGAGAAGTTCCATGCTAAGATCACCACCATTGAGAAATCAAAGGACATTGACAAAATTCCTTTGACAGAGTTGGTTGGCAACTTGCAAACCTATGAATTGGGTTTGACTAGGATCGGGAAATCAAGTAAGAGCAGGAGCGTGGCATTGAAGGCTAAAAACAGTGATACATATGAATCCTTTGATGATGAAGATTCCAAGATGAAATCCTACATCACCAGGCAATTCAATAAATTTGTGAAGAATGCCAATGCAAAAGGATTTGACATGGATCGTAAGCAGACCTGTTCTTCACAATTTAATAGCTAAGATAGAGGGAAGAAGGATGCTAAGGAAGGCGGTCAGTACACTGTTCCCTCTGGACCAAAGTGCTTCGAATGTCAAGGTTTTAGACATATGAAACAAGAATGTCCAACATATCTTAAGACTATTAGAAAAGCAAGGCCCTTGCTGTAACCTTGAGTGACACCGAGCCTAAGGATGATTCAGATGACAATGATGACGAGAGAATCTCAAATGCCTTTAATGTTATAGTTAATCCTACTGATGGCGTTTTAGAGATAGTAGATGATGAAGAGGACTTGGTGGACTCTATGTTTGAGAAAATGGATGAACAAGATGACATCCATATAGCCTATGCAAAATTGTACAAGGTTTTTGAGAAGCATGAGAAACCGTATAGGCTGGCCACCAAGAAGCTGAGTGATGTTGAGTTAGATCGAGAGGAGCTCTCCACAAAGTTTGATGAAGCAAATCAAACCATTGAAGCTTTGCAGTTCGAGAATAACTTTCTTGCGGAAAAGACCAAGAAGGTTGAAGCAGAACTGTCACAAGTCAGAGCTTAATTGGAGAGGACTTCTAGTGCAAAGCTTGATGAGATGCTTAGCTTTCAGAAATCTGCTTCTGATAGAATCGATTTGGGGTATGATTTCTCTTCTTCTAATATTGCCTCTTCTAGTACTACTGTGTTTGTTTCACCTGCTAATAATGTTAATTTTTAGAACAATGAATAAGGGCAAATCAATTTTAGGAGCACCCTCTAAACTTGAAAAGAAAGAAACTAGAAACCCTAGGACTAAGAAGGGTAATAACCAAAAGTCTAAATAGAAGACGCAACATCTCTATCATCACTATGGAGCTTTAGGGCATACTCATCCAAATTGCTACAAGTGGTTAGCAACTCAACAGAGCAACATTGTGATCTCTTTTGGAAGCTAGAATAAGTTTCCATCCTTTTGTGCTTCTCTTAGAGATCTTCTTAAGACCCTCATGTTCATTTCGAACTTGAACGGTTTCAATTCTTCCCCCTCATCGTCCGATCAAAGGTTCACTCAATGGAAAGGTTCTTCCAAGGTGTGGAAGGAAAAAGACTCAAAATGATTTAGTCATTTTTTTTCTCTCTCTCTCTCCCTCTTTTTTGTTTATGCATTACTTGTGTGTTTTGCTTTCTTGTTTTTTGAGTTAGTTTAGTTTTATGTTATGTTTTGTTTAACATGTTTTTGTTTGTTTGTTTTCAGTTTTGCTTTATTTTGTTTTTTTATAAAAATAAAAAAAGTGAAAAATCAGAAAAATACAAAAACAGTGTGTGTTTTATGTACATTAGTACTTGTGTACCTTGGATAACCTTTGAAACAAAGTTTTCTAAACTTTGTATCTTTTATAACTTAGATGAGCATCTCAATGCACAACTAAGCAAGTGAGCTTTATGGCTCGTGTTTGTGATGAGTAAGATTAAGTAATCTCTTATACTTAAAACTCATATCACTCTTTTTAATAGGAATGACTAAAAAATCCTAAGAGAAAGGCATAAATAACCATCCCACCACTAAAGCCCACCAATCATATATAACATCTATGTGTTTTGGCATAATGAAATTGTGATGTTTGTGGCTTAACATAATTGGGTATTTTTTTTCTCTCTCTTATATATCTATGCATGATATGCTTAAAAAAAAAAATGTAAGGAATATAAAAGTAAAAAGAATCAAAATGCTTTTAAATATGGTTGCAAGTGTGTTTCTAGGAGATGTGGGAGTTATAAGATGTATCTCGACGGTGATAGTCTTCATCAAGCAATTATGATTGTGTGTGAGTTAAAATTGATTTTCTCATATCTTAAATCGTCATAACTTGAGACAGTTATGCACTCTTTTGATATTTTCACACCATGCGTATTCTTTACTACTTTTAATACATGTTTAAGTACAATGTGTTTTGGCCATAACAAGGTGTAAAGAATATAAAAGCAAAAAGAATCAAAATGCTTTTAAATATGGTTGCAAGCGTGTTTCTAGGAGATGTAGGAGTTATAAGATGTATCTCGAAGGTGATAGTCCCCATCAAGCAGTTATGATTGTGTGTGAGTTAAAATTGATTTTCTCATATCTCAAATCATCATAACTTGAGACACTTATACACTCTTGTGATGTTTTCACACCATGCATATTCTTTACTACTTTTGATACATATGTAGGTACAATGTGTTTTGGCCATCACAAGAGATACATGTATTAATGTATACTCACTAAACTGTCTTGACTTATTTTTGAAATATAAAATTTGGTTAGACTTGTTTAGTGTGTGTGTGTGTATTTTGGATCTATAAATGCTTTGCATTTTCTTGTTGAGGGGTGATTTTGAGAGTTTAACATGTTGTTTGGATCTTTGTTTGAGTAGCTTGCTTGTTTGCATTCATTTCTATGTGTTTTTCATCTCTTTGAAAAATTGCTTTTTATCAAGCTTGACAGCTTCTTGACAGATCCTCAACAGCTTCTTATCTATCGAGCCTTTTGGAATTCTTTTCTTGACAGATCTTATCGCAATTTCCATCCATCGAGCTATCCGGAATTTGTCTTGATAGCTTCTCGACAGCTTCTCGATCTATCGAGAAAGTTTTTGTCTGGCCGATAGATTCTCGACAAAAGTTTGATCCATTGAGGTGTTTTTGCCATCAACAGATTCTCGACAATACCTCTACAGATTCATATCTGTTGAGATTTAGTGGTCGACAGATTTAGATAGATCCTCTCTCCATTGAGCTGCATTTTGTTTAAATAGGTTCAATGTGAAATCAAATCTCACTTTTTCGTTTCTTTCTCCACAGAATCTTCACTTCTCCCTCTCCTTCTCTAGAGGCTTTTGAGGATGACGATGCTGATGATGGTATTGATGATAAGGATGAGAATGCTAGCTCTTCTGGTGATGACAAGATGACTTCTCAGTGACTTACCCTTTGTCATTCGTGACAAAAAGGGGGAGTAGTTTTGTGTTGAGAGTATTCATGTATTTGGGGAGAAGTTAGCATATGACATTTTTGATAGGGGGAGTGTTTATTTTTTTTGAGAGATGTAGTGAGGATGTATGTGCTTTTCTTTTCTTTATTTATAGTTACTTTATCCTTTTGTACATCGGTCTTATGATCATTTTGACGTACATTGTACTTATCTTTTGATATATATATATATATATATATATATAATATGATGTATGTTTCTTCACCTATCTTTCTAGGTGTTGTTTCTTTTCTCCCTTTATGCACATGTTCTTTTATGTATGCAATCCTTTATTTTTGTTTCACACTAAGATGCCTTGATGAGTTTTGTTTAAAGTGTTTTAGAAAGACAAGTTGTCAAAATCTATCATGCCATGAACTCTCTTTTTGCAAAGTTTTTCAAGAGTTTGTATTAGGATTAGATTTTATTGTACTCAACAAGTGATTATGAGTTTAGTGATTTATTACTTCTCTCATACTTCATTTTTTTGTTGTGGTTTTGTCACGGATTGCAAAAGGAGGAGATTGTTAGGACATATGTGGAACTTGTTAAAACATATGTTATTGTAAATTGCCTAATCCTTTGACAAAACGCACTTGTACTTGGGTAGATCTAAGATGGGTTAAGTACTTCAAGGAACAAGAGTTCAAGTCTAGTATTGAAATCATGTAAGTTTGTTCAAGAAACAAGTGAAGAAGTGCTGTTTATTAAAACTCGACAGATAATATCTATCAAGATTTAATGCTGATTGATAGCTACTCGACAGAGACAATATCTATTGAGAATTACGAAATTCAGATTTCTAGATTTGTTTTCACGCATATCCAAGTGTATTTGTGTAGGGTTTTTTTCTCACAACCCTAGACATATATAAGGATTATTTTAAGGGCCGTTAAAGGGGATGCAAAGTGATGCAACTTAATGCAAATTGATTGTGCATGCAAATTGTGACTGGAGACAGAATTTGCCATAGTTCATCATATTCCTTGTAGAAGCTGTTGCATCTTTGCGCTAAGAGTTTGGTAACCAAGGAGCTTTTTGATTTTCATCATTTGGATGAATTAAAGAACTTTGCAACTAACATCTTTCTCAAGTTGGTGTGTTAGTCACGTACTTGGATCCGTGCATCGATTGGTTAGTCATGTACTTGGAGCCATGCATTAAAAGGAGATATTGTCACTACATTGCAAGTCCAATTAGGTATTGGAGTAAGGATTGAACTGTAGGTTGGTATTAGGTACTTGGATTCCTTTTACTTGTAATCGCTTGTTTTGATAATAGTGGATTCTTGGGAGTGGTGACTTTAAATTCACCCAGTGGGGTTTTGCCTTGGTGGTTTTTCTCCATTTGTAAACAAATCACCTGTATCACATTTAATTTCCGCTGCATTTAGTTATTTGGTGATTTGTTTATGCTACCATGCTCATTACATGTAATTGAATCTAATTAATTTCACTTGACTAAATTAATTGATTAAGTTACCAAATGGGGGTCAATACATTCCTGGCCTATCATGAGAAATCTTACCACAACCTTAGCTTATCCCAAAATACCAACTTACAGTTGAACCTTTACTCCAATACCCAATTGTACTTGATTTTGTAGCAGATTTCTTTCCTTTGTTGCACAAATCTCCAATCTGTGACTAACTTCTTTGCATAGATCCCAGTATATGACTAACTTCAGCAACTTGATTGATTGTTGTTGGTTGCAAAGTTCTTCACTTCATAAACAATGAAGATCAGGAAACACTTGGTTATAAAACCCTAAGGCACACAAACATAGTAGCTTCTCACAAAGTATATGAGTTCTAAGTCTTTGTTTCCATACTTGATGACTTTTAAAATAAGCTTTACATATCTCTAGGGTTGTAGAGAGAGAAACCCTAATCATTCAAGTCATCATGGGTTAGATCTGAAAAATTTGAATGTAATTCTCGATAGATCGAGCTTGTGTTGAGCTTGTGTCAAGCTTTATCATTAATCCTCAATAGCAGCTAGTGTCAAGCTTTAATGAAACAATTTTTCTTTACTTATTTCTTGAATCAAACTTCATGTCTTTAATGGTATCACTTGATATGTTAGAACAAAATACTTCTTCATACACTAAACCAAATTTAGATCTATCCAATTACAAGTAAAGTATGTTTTGTTAAAAGATTAGCCAATTACATAGAAAATATGACCCTAACATATATATATATATATATATGTATATTATTTTTAATTGTTGGGGAACTGTTTTTTTTTTTTTTCCTTCTTTTAAAAATTCCTTACAAGATGACGGAAGCAACAGACTAAACAATTCTTTGGCTTAAACTTCCCAAGTGTATTACTCTCTAAAAACAAAGACTTTGGTGTAATATACTATTATTAAGGCAAAAATGCAAAACTGACCCTCTAATTTTCATGTTTTTTCATTTCAGTCCTCTAACTTTCGGTTTTGTTATTTCAGTCTTCTAACTTTAAATTTTTGTCAATGCAGGACTCCGTTACAACTCAGTTAGTGGCTGCCGTTAGAACTCCTAAAACAACGCCATTCTTACTCTTTTTTTTTTTTTTTTTTTTTTTTTTTTTTTTTATAAAATTTGGAATTAACAGAAAATAAAAAAAATCTGAAAAAAAGAAAAAGAAAAAAAAAAAGAAGAGCTTTTTAGCAGATTTGAAGAACAAAGAACTAAAGAACGCCCAAATTCCTAACCATGTAAATTTAGCAGAGATCAGCATTCTCTGTTGTAACCCACTATCACTCGATTTACATGAGTCATCGAACAAACCAGATAAGTTCAAACCTAACGAGAATGAAATGATATCTAAGGCATTAAGTTTTGTAACCTTGAACTCCTCCACCTTAACCTACTCATCGTAGAAATTCACTTCCCTGTACCTTTTCTTAAACCATGGGTCCCTCATCATCTCATCAATGGTGATCTTGTTCTTGGGATTCATGTCCGAAAGCCGAGACAAGAATTGTTACAGATCCGACGAAAACCACTTCGGATACCGGTACTCTCCTTTGTAAATCTTCTTGTACATAGCCATCAGATTGGGATCATTAAACGGCAAATAGCCTGTGTTCAGAACGTACAAACGATGCCGCATGACCAAACGTCGACCATTGCACTATTGTAGCCTCTCTTTGTCAAAATCTCCAGAGCCACATAAGCAGGCGTGCTGCATAGGCTGTGCAAGAGCCCGTCGGGTCGAATCTGCTTCTCGATGACAAGAGTCTGAAATTGGAGACTTTTAGATTGCCGCTCTTGTCGAGGAGGAGATTCTCCAGCTTAAGATCGCAGCGGAAGATGCCGCGCGAATGGCAGAATCCGATGGCGGAGATGAGCTACTGAAAATACTTCCAGCTGAGATCTTCGGTGAATCGACCTTTAGCGACCTTTGCGAATAACTCGCCTCCTTTGATTTTTTTTTTTCTAGATTTTTCTTATTTTCTTTTAATTCCAAAAAAAAAGGGTGTCGTTTCAGGAATTCTAACGGCAACCACTAACTGAGTTGTAACGGGTCCTACATTGACAAAAATTGAAAGTTGGAGGACTAAAATGACAAAACTGAAAGTTAAAGGACTGAAATGAAAAAACGTAAAAGTTAGAGGATTAGTTTTGCATTTTTTCCTTTCTTTTAATATATTCAGAAAAATATATATACTTAAAAAAAAAAATATCGATTTTTTGCCCTAAATTTTCGGGGCTTTTTTTAGTAGGGCCCCTATGCAATGGCCTAAGTGACCCAGGCATCAACGACATTTCCATTAGCCCTGCCTAACTGCATCGACAGATGTGGAGATAAAAATTCCATATTTGTTTGGCATAATTGAAGGTTGTTTCCTCAATGAAACTCGAGGTTTTTTTTATCAATTGTAGCAACTTGTCCAGTCAACCTCAACCACTAACTGGAAACGTGAAGTTTACAAACATTTCCATCCAAGGCCAGATTGAAATCTTGATGTATAAGGCTTATGACTGTAACGTCGATAAGTGGGGTACGCGTGAGCCAAACATCAAAGCAACTCTTAGCGTCCCCAGTTTCACAGTTTCTGTCAATCAAAACAAGTTCGTGGCCATTGGCTATGACACATGCATTCCTTAATGGTAATCTAAACGGTCAACATTTCTCTATCGGTTGTCAAAACTTAAGCAACGTTATCAAAGAAAAGATTCTAGAAACTGCTTGAGAGAAACTGTTTGCTTGAATTGATTAAAATGGAAAAACTAATTAAATTACACTAAGGCTCTGCCTTATATACGCTACAGAGAAAAGAGGGAAAGAAACAAATCTAACTAACTTTTAACAAACTAAGCAATCTGTATTTGACAGCTGTATAACACTTAAACACTCTCACGTGCTAGTCACTTAAGTAAAATGCCACCGTTTGATTTTAACTGCCCTTTCTTTCTTTCCTTATAAACTTTGTTGTTTTGCTCTGGCTTTACATCACTGCAATTGTGTTCTTGTTTCTTCTTTCTTGTGTTACCTTCCTTCATGCCTTCTCTCTTGACTACATTCTCAACACTCCCCCTCAAGTCATAATCCACAAGATCATTGACTTGACTAGTTGAAATCTTCAAACTTGGTGAGTAAATCCCAATTAAACCTATGCAATTGACCAATCTGCTAAAGGTTGGAAGTCCTAAAGCTTTGGTAAAGATGTATACTGTTTGAAATTTGCTTGAAACATAAAAGGTTTTAATCACATCCTCTGTTATCTTGTCTGTTACCAAATGACAGTCAACTTCTATATGTTTTGTTCTTTCATGGAAAACGGGATTAGTTACAATATGCAATGCAGCCTGGTTGTCACAAAATAGATGAGCACTACTTGGATGATCAACACTTAAGTCTCTCAATAATTGAAGAACCCACACAATTTCACAGGTTGTAGTAGCCATTGCCCTGTACTCTGCCTCTACTGAAGACTTAGAGATAATGCTTTGCTTTTTGGGCCTCTAAGAGATTAAGGAATCCCCTAAAAACACGCTATAGCCTGTGATGGATCTTCTAGTCTCAGGGCAGCCTGCCTAATCTGCATCATAAAAGGCTTTCATTTGCATTGTTGAGTTGCTAGAGAGGAACAAGCCTCTGCTTGGAGTACCCTTCAAATACTACAGTACCCTTTTGACTGCCAACATAAGAGGCTCTCTTGGTTTAGCTAGAAATTGACTCAACCTATGCATTGTATAGGTGATGTCAGGTCTGGTCAAAGTAAGATAGAGAAATCTCCCAATCAGCTTTTTGTATTGACTTGCATCTAGATGCAACTTTCCTACATCCTTTGAAAGATGCAAATTTTGTTCCATTGGAGTTCTAATTGGTTTAGACCCCAAGAAGCTTGTATCTTGCAAAATCACCAAGCAATACTTCCTTTGGTTTAGACTTATACCCCTGTCACTTCTAGCAACTTCAAGACCCAAAAAATACTTCAAAGAACCCAAGTCTTTTAAGCCAAACTTGGTGTCAAGTAAATGCTTCAAGTTAGTAATGCAACCAGGGTCATTGCTAGTAAGCAAAATATCATCCACATATACTAGTAAAACAGTGAAAAAAGAAGCTTTAGTATAGGTAAAGAGGGAGTAGTTTGCCTTGGACAGCCTTATGGAAGGAAGTAGGGTCTGGTGAGGTGGAATCAACTGCCATGACAAATTTCTTGTAATGCTTATTGAGATTGGAATAAGTAAGACAAGCAAATATGTTATAAGGTAGGCTAGAGGAAGGTTTAGAAGAGATAGGTGTGGAAGTGGCAGACTTGCAAGAATAGTCTTTTAGGTCGAAAGGAGGGTTATGTGGTCTGGTGAACTTTCTGAGGGGCAAAGGAGAATTAGGCATAGAGACAGACATAGGAACAAGATCAAGCTCATAATCAACAACAACAGGACTAACATGTGGGGATTGAGAATGTGATGGTGAATCGGGAATCTGAATTGCAGAAACATTGTCTGCAGAATTAGGGAATGAAACACTACTTTCATTTAAAAAAGATGAATTTGAAATAGAAGAATCAGGAATAGAATGAGGGAAAACAAATGAAGATGAAGTAGAATCAAAAGAGGTAGAATGGAGGGAGAACTAGATGCAAAAGGAAAAATATTTTCATAAAAGATCACATCTTTAGAAACAAATATGGAGTTAGTTTCCAAATCCATGACCTGGTACCCTTTAATACCACTTGGATATCCTAGGAAAAAACTTTTTTTTAGCTCTTGGTACAAACTTGTGTTTGTTTTAACAAAGAGTAGAAGTGAAGCATAGACAACCAAAAGTCCTAATATGGCCATATGAAAGAGGTGTTTGGAAAAGCATTTCATAAGGAGTTTTATTGTGCAAATGTTTTGAGGGCAGCCTATTGATGAGATAAACTGCAGTGAGAATGTAGTCACCCCACATTTTCAAAGGCAAGGAAGAGTGAAACCTTAAAGCTCTTGCAACATTTAAAATGTGTTGATGCTTTCTCTCAACAATTGCATTTTGTTGAGGAGTTTCAACACAAGTTAATTGATCCAAGATGCCCTTGGATTTGAAAAAATCCTTCATAAAGAATTCTGTGCCATTGTCACTTCTAAGACGCTTGATTTTTGCACCAAATTGAGTTTCAATTATGTTAGAAAACTGTTCAATAAGAGCTTATGCTTCTGACTTAGATTTAAGTAAATAAACCCAAGTACACCTAGAGTAATCATCCACAATGGTAAGAAAGTACTTGTAACCCTTAATGGTGGGAACTGAAAAGGGTCCCTAAAGATCACAATGCATAAGATCAAAAAGACAATAAGATACATGAGTGCTAATAGGAAACAACAATCTCTTTTGTTTGGCAAAATGACAAATGTCACAATAGATTGCTTTATTAGAATTCAAACTAGATACAAATTTATTAAGCAATGACATTTTGGCATAAAAAGGATGCCCTAAATGAAAATGCCATAAGTCAGCATTAACAGAAGTATTATTGATAAGGAATTGAAATTGGTATTTGTGAAGATGTAGCAAGAACAGATGATGATGGAAGACTGTGTTGCAGTAGATAAAGGCCTTTTGATGCTTTACCCAGTCCAATCATGTTCCAATTGGCCAGGTCTTGGATAAAGCAAAAGGAACCAAGGAATACAAGACAACAAAACAATGTTTTAGTGAGTTGACTAACTGATATGAGATTAAAGGTAAAATAAGGAACACAGAGAACTCCATAAAGGGTAAGATGATATGAGATATGAACTGTGCCTATGTGAGTAACTAAAGCGTTTTCTGCATTGGGCAAATAGACAAAAGTGTTAATTGTGGATGTAATAGAGGACAAGCAAGATATTGAATGGACCATATGGTTTGAAGCACTAGTGTCAACAATCCAGTCATTGGATTTATAAGCATGCCTATTAACTATATGAGTAGAAAAAATGGAATGAGAAGGATTGAGAGGTAACCAACAGGGACTACCTGAAAAATTAGCAAAATAAGGCATGGAAGAGCTAGGGCCTACAGTAGTAGCAGCATTGGTCAGTGGAGACAAGACTGAAGTAGCTTGGTGAGAAGGCTGAGAGGCATTAGCTTCCTTGAAACATTGAGAAGCAAGGAAGGAAAGTAGTTGTTCACACTGCCTTTGAGTGATGGGACACTGAGGTGCATTGAATTGAGACTGTGGCATGGACAATTGAGGCTGTGGGGAGCAATGCATCAGATTTGGTTGATTGAGAAAACCTTGCATAGGCTGAAAAGTAACATTCCAAAATCCACCATTGTTGCAAAAGAAACTTCCAAGATTGCCACTGCTAGAAACCTGATTAGCAGATGCCGTCCCTTTGTGCTTATAGCCTGGAGGATATCCATGCAATTTGTAGCACTGATCATCTATATGACCAACAAGACCACAATAAGTGCACACAGGCCTCTCCTTCTTTGAATTACCATTCTTACCACCCTAATCGCCATGAGTCACACCCTGATTCCACCTTTGAAACCCCTTAGGATTAGAATTATTAGCATACAAAGCTGTTGGTTCAGTGACCAAATCAGCTTGACCAACTTGCCTATGTTTTTCTTCTTGTAGGATCAAAGAATAGGCTTTGTTCAAAGCAGGTAGTGGCTCGGTGATCAAGATTTGACTAGTAATAGTGGAATAACTGTCGTTGAGTCCCATAAGAAAATGAAAAACTTGATCCTTTTGCTGAGCATTTAGTTGATTTCATTGAGAGCCATAGGTACAAACACAAGTACAAGTAGAGAAAGATTGATAATGCACAAGTTCATCCCATAAAATCTTAAATTTGGTGAAATAAGAACTCATCGATAAGGAACCTTGCGAAAGCTTCGAAATTTCTTTCTAAATCTCAAAGAATCTTGAAACATTTGGCTATGAAAACCTATCACGCATATCAATCCATAAATCCCTTGTAGTGTGAACGTACATGACACTGGTAGCAAGATCCTTGCTTAAAGAATTCACCATCCATGAAAGAATTGTGGTGTTTGCTTTATGCCACGCATTGTACAAAGGATGAGAGAGATCAGGTGTAGGAATTGAACCATCAAGAAAACCAAATTTGTTTCTACCACTCAGAGATAGAAACACAGCCCTTGACCAACTGAGGTAATTTTCTGAACCAATAAATGGTTGAGAAACCAGAACAACATATGATGGTGGAATGAAATGAGGGCTTGAAGGATTGATATTCACATCATCCATTGAAGGAGCTTGATTGGATGATTTATGATTTACAGTATTAGAAGTATTTTTGGGAAGGGTTTTAGAATTTGAAGCAACGTTAGAAATGGAAGCTATTAATATGCTATTGGAAGCTTTGATACCATATCAAAGAAAAGATTCTAGAAACTGCTTGAGAGAAATTGTTTGCTTGAATTGATTAAAATGGAAAAATTGATTAAATTACACCAAGGCTTTGCCTTATATACGCTACAGAGAAAAGAGGGAAAGAAACAAATCTAACTAACTTTTAACAAACTAAGAAATCCATATTTGACAGCTATATAGCACTTAAACATTCTCACATGCCAACTATCTCACATGCTAGTCACTTAAGTAAAACGCCACTCTTTGATTTTAACTTCCCTTTCTTTCATTCCTTATAAAATCTGTCGTTTTGCTCTGGCTTTATATCACTGCAACTGTGTTCTTCTTGTTTCTTCTTTCCTGTGTTACCTTCCTTCATGCCTTCTTTCTTGACTACATTCTCAAGAAACGTAGTCAATGGTTCTTGCTCTGGGATTGGGCGTTGCCAGTTAGATATTCCTTAAGGATTGAAGAATGCTTATATGGAAACATATAACTTTAAAAACCACAATAAAGATTTGGATTTCAATCCCTGAAGCTTTGCCTTTATAATCCGAGAAGACAAATTCAATTTCTCCTCAAATTACCTTATTAGTTTGTGAAACAATGAAACCCTTCCCGTGGTTCTTGATTGGGAAATTGGTAACGAAACGTGTGAAGTTGCTCAGAATGAAGCGAATTACATATGTGGAGTGAATACCACATGTAAGGTCCATTTGGGATCCACTTATTTTGCTAAAACTGAAAATGTTTTACTGAAAACGTTGTAGATAAATGTAAAAGTTAGTTGAAATAGTGCAGTTGGACCTATGAATAGTAGTAGAAATAAACTAAATATTAAAATAAGTTAGCAAAAATAATCTTTGCCAAACGGACATATATTGATCTCAATCCCATCAATGGCTCAGGGTACCATTGCGAGTGCAAGAAGGGCTACCTTGAGAACCCGTACCTCAAAGATGGTTGCCAAGGTATTCAATTTACTTATTATACAACAATTGTTTCCAAAAATAATTAAAAATTTTAATGAAATTTCTAAAATATCATGTGGCTTTATTTTAGTCGCAGAAACGAAATTTTTTCACAATATTTGACTTGAGATGTGTGATTTGTGTATAATAATAATAATAATTTCAAAGCTTGTAACAAAGACAGTTTGTTTTCAAGTTTAATCAAAGACATAAGTATTATTCAATTAAGATTTTACTAGTTTTTGTTTTCATATTCCATACTCTATTTTAACTTATTTTGAATATATCTATTTTGCTATTTTCTTCTTTATCATTGTTTATGCTTCCATATTACTACTATGCTCTCTCCTAGGTAGTTAATGGTATCAGAGCCATGGATGGTGGATGTACTAGTTTTATTTCTTTGTAATTAAGAAGTTACTAAGAACATATATTACTACTTCAGCCACTACTTGCTCCTTTATAGTGTTGGTCAGCCTCAGACTCGTTGGCAAACCATAGTTTCGCGTTGGATAGCCCGTTTTGTTAGCCGATGGACAAGCGTTGTTTGGGTGGTCCCACAATGGAGTTTCCTGAGGAGGTGGTCCCAATAGCAAGGATACCAGTGGTTAGTAATAGTTCCGCTAGTAATCATTAATTGCTTGGAAATAGAATAAATACATTTTTTAGTTTATCATCTGTTTGTTTGTTCACATTTAGGCTAGGCACACACTAATTAGAAACATGGAATATGATGATATAGATTATGATCAAGGTTATAGCATGAAAGATATAGATAATAATTGGTCAAATAGTAATATGGATTATGAAACAGATTCTGATTCTGACAGTGAAATTGATGATTATAATTATAATAGTAATACAAATAATTGGCGTACTTTAACAGGAGATAAAATCAACCGACATACTGATAGACACAATAATAGTTTTTTGGATATAATTAATAAAAAATTAGAATCTTTAGAAAATATTGATAGATCCGCTATATATACTGAAGTAGAAAAGAAAAGTGATAGTTTTTTGGACCTCTATGAAAGAATGAAAGCTTTAAATTCACCTTTGAAACAAGAAAGCAAATTTGAACCCCATCATAGATCATCTTTAACAAAAACTATGACAGATAATTGGCATATAAATAATAGTAGAAAAGATGAGATGGATATAGGCTCACAGATATAAAAAGCAACTGACAGAAGAGTTGACAGAAAAACTAACCCAATTGAGGAAAGAACAACACATATAAAGATAAAGGAAAGAATATCATAAAAGAAAGAAGTGCTGTAGAAAGTGCTATAGATATAATAAATGAAGACAAAGAAAGAGGTATGATAAAGAAAGGCATAGTTAAAGAAATGTTAGAAAAAATAGAAAGTCAAAATAGCCTAAAAGAGACAAGTAAAGAAGAAAGAGTAAAAAAAGTGCTAAAGAAAGAAAATAGTACTCTTGAAGAAAGTACTCTTGAAGAATCTCTACATAGGAAGCTAGATGCAAAAGAAAAAGAAAGACTTAAATCAAGAGAAATAGTCAACAAAGGGAGGAAAAACAATAATAATGATAGTTTAAAAGAAAAGGCAAACAGTGATAGTGTAGTAAAAGTAAAAGTGGAAAAAGTGGAAGTAGTCAACAGAGAAGACAAGAAGTGTAATAGTTTAAAGGAAAAAATTGATGAAAGACTAAAATCAATTGAAAGAGATATAATATATACCCAAACAAATAGCTTGACAGAATTAACTAAAAAGATGAAAATTTTAAATACACCCTTAGAGATAGATAGAAAAAGAGACATAACAATTTTAAATACTACTGAGTTATCAGATAATGAGAAAACTGATAGACATGTTAGTAATAATATTTGTCATAAATGCAAAAAATATGGACATACTAAAAAACAATGTGATAGGCATAATAAAAATGTAAAACGTATAAGTAAATTAGAATTTGAGAAAGATATAATAAATGAATTAATGGAAATATTTCATGTTAGTCAAAAAGAAATAGATCAAGTAAAGAAATAGAAAGAATTAAAATCAACCAACACTCTTAAGGTTAATAAAAGAATTAGGAAACAAAAAGACATAATAATGAAATTGATAGATAATTTACCTAATCAACTAAAAGACAAAAAAGACTATTTAATAAAATTGAAAGATTCTATAGACATAACTACTGCTTGTATTAAGTGTAGAAAATATGGATACCATGTTACAGAATGTCGAAAGAAAGAAAAAGCTAAAGATAAGAAAGAAAAGACAAAAATGAAACAAGATAGGATAAATCTACAGGATTTAATGACAAAAGCAAAAATGGTAAAACAAGAAATAAAAGACATTAAAGAAGATCATTCCACAGAGATAAATGAGCAAAATATTGTTGAAATAATAAAATTTAAATATAAAAGAATTACCTAAACCTAGGGGGGGCAAATGGGTGGGTTTGGGCTGGACATAATTGGGTTGGGCATATAAAACCCATTTACCCATTTAAAACCCATTTAACTATTTGCTTCTAACCCAAATCCAACCCAACCCAGTTATTATAGGTAAACCCCAACCCACCAAATTACCCAATTATCAAAATTACCAAAATGCCACTAAAGTGAAAATGACTAAAGTACTCCAAAATCTTCAAAAATTACCTAAATACCCTCAAACTTGAAAATTACCAAAATACCCCCAAAACCCAAAAAATGACCAAAATACCTCCGAAACCTATAAAATGACCAAAATACCCCCGAATCCAAAAAAATGACCAAAATACCCCCGAAACCTATAAAATGACCAAAATACCCCCGAATCCAAGAAAATGACGAAAATACCCCCGGAATCCAAAAAAAGACCAAAATACCCCCAAAACCCAAAAAATGACCAAAATACCCCCGAACCAATAAAATGACCAAAATACCCCCGAACACAAAAAATGACCAAAATACCCTCGGAACCCAAAAAATGACCAAAATACCACCCGAAACCCAAAAAAATTACCAAAAATTAGCAACATTTTTGTTGTAGAGCTCCAACTCTTTCTTTGATGCCTTGTCAATTCCATTACTGTATTTTTTTTTTTTTTTTTTTGTGTTTTTATTTTTGACATCATTATTGTAAGTGTCCTCTTGCTGGGGCTGGATTATTATTATTTTTTAACATACCCAAAAGAGATGCCATCATTCGCAACTTGTTCAAGGTTTTCAACTGGTTCAAGATTTTCAATTTGTAATAGTGGATGGGGCTAGTTCCAAGGCGAAGGAGGTGCCCTACCAACATGACATTTGAGATTCATCCATATACACGTGTACAGCTTAATACTCAAGGCTTAAAATAATCTTAATATACACACACTGTAAATCCAGCCCAAATAACTTTCGGCTTTTGCTAAGAAGTAAGGTCCATAGGAAAAAGAAGTTGGGTAGACCCAATTTCTCTGTCCAATTCCTGAATACAACAACAATGTCCACATGAATGAATCACATTTTTCAACGCATATATAATAATAATATAGCGCTTATTTGCTTGAATCACACTCACACGCAGAAAGAAATTCAATTTTGGGTTCTTAGATAGTAATGTAGGAAACAAAAATGTCTAATCTGTAAGATTTCGTCAGTAGAATTACATTAAAAATGAAATTTGAACAAACAATGTAAACAAGATACAACACCCAAATAGCTAAATCAAATATGACTAGAGATATTAATTAACACTGACTTTATGAAAAATAAATAACTTAAACATCACATCAAACTCAAAAGGACAGTCAGCAAAATAGTCTCCAAGAACTGAAATATTTTCAGTGAAGCAGTCCCCATTAGCTCATAAGGTTTTGCCGGAAATACATAGAGGTGAACAATGGAAGCAATGGCCATCTGCATTCAAAATTCACAAAATCACACATAATGGACCTATATTTAAGAAATCTCAAAAGGCATAATAATTAAAACAAGAACAATTAGCTCCCACTACCAAAACCTATAGAAAAATTACACAAACAACAGAAAAATTTACCTTAAAATAGCTTCCTTTCACCTAATCCTCATCAACATATGAACTAGATTGAGATAGGCACAAGTTGCCAAAATCCTCCACAAGGCTTTCTTCCTCAAAATCATGTATAGCTGAAAAAGGAAAGCAAACCATTTATTAGTACATCAAATACAAATTAATGAATATTGCAAGCGCATAAGTGATAAAAGGTATGATATGCCTGGTACTACATATAGCCAATCACGAGAACATAACAAAGCTTCTGCAGTCTGTGGCAAAAGAGAACTGCGAAACTTATCAAGAATGTGGCCACCAATGCTGAATGCAGACTCCGAGGCAACAGTAGTAATGGGAATGCTCAAAATATCACGTGCCATCATGGAAAGTTCTGGGAAACGATTACTGTGAGACTTCCAATACCCCATAACATTTAAATCCTCGTGCAACTTATAGTCAAATCAAGCCTATTCCAAGTATAAATCCAATTGTGACTTGCTTGAATCTGAGCCAATAAGTTGACTCTTATATGTCTCAAAACTAGATAAATCATCATGCCTAACATAATGACCATGCACTCCACCACTACTGGATGCTACTTCAACCATATTGGAGATATCACTAGTAGAATTCTTATATTCCTCAAAGATGCCATACAATGTATCACGAAGATTCGTTGACATAGATATTGCTTCCTGCTTATACAACTTGCTATAACAAAATTCTACACATTGCAACTTGTATCTAGGATCTAAAATGACAACAAATGATAGCATAGGACTGTAATACTCCCAATATTTATCAAACTTTTCTTTCATTTCTTTTGCCATTGCTCTAATTATCGCATCATCATCTTCCAACTATTCCATAACACGCAACTAAATCTTCCAAACACAATGGAAATACAAGTTGGCTGTGGGGTAGTTTGTCCCAGAAAAAAGCTTGGTGATATCATAAAATGGTTCCAAAACCCTTGCTAACTTCTCCACCCTATCCCATTCCTTCTCTGAAGGGCAATTGAGAAAGTGTTTATCAATCCTACTCAAGTGAGAAAATGCATCTCGATACTTAAGACAAGTCTCAATCATCAAGTATGTTGAGTTCCATCTTCTTAGGACATCTTGGTGTACTTTCCTACTTGTCAAAAAAGGAAGCTCTGAAAGACATTGAGCAAACCTTAACTTCCTATGATCCGAACCTCTCACATATTTAACACTTTCACGTAAATTATACACAACCTCATTTATGACTTTTAATCCATCTTGTACGATAAGGTTTAATATGTGCGCACCACAACGCACGTGAAAGAACTCACCACCATAAGCTAAATAAGGTCTAAAAGAAGGGTGTCTCTTTAAATGACTCACTAAAGTATCATTATATGAAACATTATCTAAAGTAATGGTGAATACCCTCTTCTCAATGCCCCACTCTTTCAGCAAACCTAACAACCTCTTTGCCAATATAACACCACCACGTGGAGGTGGCACATGACAAAAACTCAAAACTTTCTTCTGCAACACCCAGTGTTCATCAACATAATGTGCTGTAAGAACCATGTACTCATTAGTGTTAGGTGAAGACCATAAATCTGATGTTAAGCAAAACCTCCCAGTAATTGACTTCAAAATCATGTTTCAAATTTTCCTTTTCTCTCTTGTAAATTTTTATCACATCCGATTTTGCAGTGTTCCTACATATAGTCTTAACATCAGGATTCAAATAACAATGAAGCAACCTATTGTTCTCATGTTTTGCAAATGAGAATGGATAGTTGTGCCTAATGATTGCCAATGCAACCATTTCCCTATACGTAGCTTGATCTAAAGGTTGACGAGACACAATTTCACTGTCAACCTCATGGCATTTTGCTCTATGATGCAACAAAGAAGTAGTGCCATTAGAACCGGCAACAAAAGAATTTTGATATTTTTTACACTTTGCTCTCTCTTTCCCATCAGAACCTTTAGGTAATATTTCAAAATCCGACCATACAGAAGAAGTCCTACATCTCATTCTTTTTGAAGCACTTGAAGCGGTATCACCATACTCATCATTTTCTTCATTCATTGAATCCATATCTAAAATGTAAAGGAAAACAAAACCATCAAAAAAAAAAAAAAAAATTCAGCATTTTGAACCATTCTAAAACCTAACCACTCCAATAATGTGGCATAAAAAATTATAGATTAAACAATGTTGCTTGTGCTGTGTTACAACTTACAAGTTCTTAATCTTACAAATAAATAATTATAGGTTAAAACATAAAATGCCAAACAACATGTCAGTTAAACTTTGGGAGCATGTATAAGTTTTGGAGAAAGCAATCGAAACCAGATCCTTCTATGATTAAGCATGCAGCCAAATTTTAACTAAAAACTAAATCATTTAGTCTTCCATAGGAGAAATCAATCCTCTTTTCATCAGTTAAAAGACTAAACTACCAGCAAATTGGTGGAGATGATATAAAATAGTAACTTAAGCGAGAAGCATTGAACAAAATGCAGAGAACATCTACATAATATACTTTTACATAGCATAATAAAGCACAACAACAACAAGAAGCTACAACAGCAGCAACATTAACATTAACAACAACAACAAGGAAAGGATCGAGTCTTACTTCACCGAGTACCTAGTACGCCTTAAATTTTAAGAATAGGCAAGCTACTCAAAAACTCATCGAGACCCTCGAAAAATCCAATCCCTTCAATGTTATCCTCCACCCCATGCCCTGCCCCATTCCCTTCACTAACCCCGACTGCAGCCGGCTCCTCCACCTCATTACTAAACTCCACATTCAAATCCAACTTTCCCAACTCTTTGGTCCCCGCCCACCTCCTCGTACCACTACCCACTACAGCTGTCTTCTTCCCTTTACTCGACTCCCACTTCGACACATGTACTAAATATATCCTTAATGCTGTGTAACATTACTACCCTAATGAGTTAAAATCTCTTCAAACAAGTTAAAAAACTTCAATTTAATTATTATATCATGGGGTTGGTGCCCATATTGGCATTGCAAGTCAGGTTTCTAATCCATTTTTAAGTATATACACGCTGTAATTTTGAACCCTGTTTGCAAGCAAACTCATACCTTGTAATGCATTTACATATCTATAAAATTTGGAAATGTGAAAGAAATTTGACATCTACTAACTGCTTTCACAGATTTAAATTACAAAAAAAAAAAAGGTTCAGGCAATCAAAATTAATACGAAACCCACTATTGTTCTGGATCTTAAAAAAAAAAAAAAAAAGCCTCGAAAAGCAAGCTATATTTCTATCCTTAATACATACAAAAACAAAAGAGGGCAAAAATGAAGAGGAACCCAGATCAAGAATCATAGTAATAGACACAAAAACATGAATAAATCACGGAATTGAGGAAGGTTAGAAAGGTACCACCAGAAATCTTCGACGGTGTCGAAGGTGTACACCTTGCGGAGAGAAAAATACTGTCAATTGATGTCAACGTCGCACCTTGTTTGGGTTTGGATTGGTTGTCGAACCAGAAGGTCCAAATCTGAGATTTGAAGCTTACTGATAAGTGATTGGAGGCTGAGAAAGTGAGGGGGAAAATGAAAACCTAACCTTGAAACGTGATTGGAGGCTGAGAAAATGAGGGAGAAAATGAGGGAGAAAATGAAAACCTAACCTGAAACGTATGAGGTGAGTGCTAATTTTTTTTTGGGTTGGGAAGGGCCAGTTTGACCGGTTGAGTTTGGGTTTATTGATATTGGGTTTAATGGGGTTGAATGGGTTTTAAGTTAAAACCCAATTATTATTGGGTCTAATTGGGTTGATGCCCATTTAACCCAACTAATAATTGGGTGGGTTTGGGCTTAAGTAGAGTGGGTGGGTTTGGGTGGGCAAATGAGTTTGGGCTTATTTTGCCACCCCTACCTCAACCCATGATAGACCCCCTTCATTAGAAAAAGATATTTTCGATAATGACAATAATAAACAAAAATTTTTGAGTTTAATTGACAAAATAATGTTTCAAAAATGGCATACAGAAATCACTTTAATAATTAATAAAGAATCTTCTTTGACAGACTCAGGGGCAGAAGTGAAAAGTTTATAGTTAATTAATCATAAATTGCCTCATATTTGTACTAACGATATATGTTTTGAAACTGTTAAAGACCTCTCTTCCAAAGTTGTCTTGATGTATCCCTTTTTAGAGACAGAAAAAGGAATTGCAACCAATGTACCTTTTAGCTTATCCTTTATCCCAAAAGAAGTTTATCCACATAATAATATCACCATTTTAAAAGATATTGATAAAGAAAGAATCTATAGAACTGAAAGAAGTTTGTCATCTTTAAAGACAAAAATATCACTTAATGACCCTTTGACAGATAATGACATAAAGAGACTCAGACAAGATATAGAGATAGAGATTTTCTCTTACTCTCTCATTGCTTTTGTGCATAGGCACCTACAAATAGTCCAAACACTTTACGAAAAAGAACTTTGAAAATTCAAATATGTGTATAAACAACCTTGAACGTTTAGACCCCAAATACAAAATAACCAATTCAAGCTTTATGACAAACAACTAGTGTGCGGAAAATGAACATAAGCTATAAACAGAATTGGAAATCAATCTAAGCCAATTATAAATCACATCCACAGCAGAAAATAAAAGGCAAAGATAAAGGGAAGAGAGATGCAAACACAAGGACAACACACGATGTGTTATCGAAGAGGAAACCGAAGCCCTCGGCGTAAAACCTCTCCGCCGCCCTCCAAGCGGTCAATAATCCACTAGAAAATGTAGTTGGGATACATGAACAGCAATAGACCCTCCAAGCCTAATCTACCCGATGTACCTAAGCCCTCCAAGCTTCTTGCTCCATCGAGGTTGCGCCGAACCTTTTTCTTTTCTAGCTTACCGGATTCCAAAAACATATAAAATGATCAAAAATCTTTTTGGATTGAACCATATATGATTGAGCGCACACACATCACATTTAGACAAGTACAATCTAACAAATGAATAAGACATTTATTGAACATTAGGCATGTGTGTTGTGTGTGTGTATCAAATGTGGAATAGTCCTTAGTCTAGAGTGAAGCTTCAATGATCAATTCAATCAAGTCATACACAACTAGTACTAAGTCAAGTGGTCTATCTCAATTATAGAAATGAACATATATGACCTCCCACAAGAAAATGATTACATATGATGAAGCTTTTCATTTGGCTTCTTTACAATTCATAACATTTGATCATTTTGAATCAAAACATCTCATTTTGAGATCGATGCCTGAAATTTGTGATATTTCAATTTGATGAACAAGCCTTTGGCTTTTTAGGCATCATACAATTTCATTTAAGTCGCTTTCCCTTTTTCCTAGTCGAATACTAGTATGTGCGACGGCTTTTGCAGCTCATTATCTCTTTTCATTTTGAGATTTACATTTATTGAGCTCTTTAAGCAATAAAAATAAAAGAGTGGGAAGAGATATAAGTACAAGTCTACGCATGTATCAAAACCAACATGACTATTGACTAATCATTCATGACAAGTTTGAAGATCGATTTACAACAATCACACAAAAATGTCAAGATTTTTCCCACAAAGATATAAGTGCAAAAATAACAAGCTAAGCTCGTAAATGCACAAAGCCATTTGTACAAAGGTACAAGGCCAAATTCACATGTGATATGTGCTCAAACATATACGATCAAACTTTTTGAATTTTTCACTTTTTATGTGGTTTTGGATTTTTTACTCACACAAAGCAGAAACATAAAAGTAAGATCAAGAACAAAACAATGCATACAAATAAATGCAAGATGCACAAAATGCATGATGATATGACATTTAATGCATGAAGGGTCCTACAAAAATCGAAAGAATTAGATCAAGGACCAAAAAGAGCACAAGCTCAACCATATGAACCCTTCCTCATCCAAACAGAACGATTGTTTGGAATGAGTGTCTCAAGAGAAGCAAGACGAGGGTTGGAAGAATGAGAACCGGAGATGCACATAGTCAAGGAGTTAAGAGCATTAAACATTTTCTTTAACAACATGTTATTTTCACTCAAAACCGGTTTACTCTTTTTAGCACTTCCAAAAAGCTCAAGTTTCTCTTTTCTTTTGATTCTTTTAAAAGCATGAAACTTAGAGCATTGAGGTCTTATATGACCGATCACACCGCAATGGTGACAAGTTGGAACAAACTTAGATCCATTCAAAACCTTAGGTTGAGACCTAAACGGAGGCTTTGACTTAACAGTCTTTCTCTCCACCTTTTGATTTCTTTTATGTGGAGGAATGTACACCGATTTGTCCTTTACGGTAGAACACACACTAGGCACAAAATCGGGTACCACAACATGATTGCAACAAATATTATCATCCTTTTTAATAATAGGTTTAGCAATTAAACACTTGGCATGCATCTTAAGAGATTCATTTTCACATTTTAACTCATCAACAAGTTTGTTAGACAAAACAAGTTTAGCATCCAAGTCCATATTCAAACATTCAAACTCTTTTAACTTTTCAAGAGAATCTTCAACAAGTTTTTTATATTTCTCAACCAATTTGCTGGATTCATTGAGCTTAACAATCAAATCATCCTTTTCACAAAACAACTTGCTTAAATTCTTTTGAAACTTCTTAGCATTTTTCTTCAAGAGTTTGTCAACAACACCCATAGATTCAAATAACATGTCATCACACTTATGAGGATTAACACTCATAGAGGTATTTTCACAAACACGTGGCATGTTACATTCATCACCAACCAAATCATGCAAAGAGTCATAGAAAGCACAATCCATGGCAAATAAACACAAGGGGTCAAGGATCACACTTAGGTATTTAAACCACAACAAGTGTACCCGCTCTGATACCAATTGAAGGTTCAAAAACGTGTATAAATACCCTTGAACGTTTAGACCCCCAAATACAAAATAACCAATTCAAACTTTATGACAAACAACTAGTGTGCGAAAAATGAACATAAGCTATAAACAGAATTGGAAATCAATCTAAACCAATTATAAATCACATCCATAGCAGAAAATAAAAGGCAAAGATAAAGGGAAGAGAGATGCAAACACAAGGACAACACAAGATGTGTTATCGAAGAGGAAACCGAAGCCCTCGGCGTAAAACCTCTTCGCCGCCCTCCAAGCGGTCAATAATCCACTAGAAAATATAGTTGGGATACATGAACAGCAATAGACCCTCCAAGCCTAATCTACCCGATGTACCTAAGCCCTCCAAGCTTCTTGCTCCAACGAGGTTGCGCCGAGCCTTTTTCTTTTCTAGCTTACCGGATTCCGCTACTAGACCGTAGCATCCGCCATCCTTGGCATCTTCCAATGCTTCCCAAAGCTCAAAAAACACTCAACACTCTGAATGGGTGTAGGTAGTGTTTGGATAGAAATCTCCTCTCAATAGGTATGACAATGAGAGAGGGAATGAGAAGAGACTACAAAGATTTCTCTCTAAGAATGAATAGCTCTCTCTAATTGGGTGGGTGTTTTGAAGAAACCTCTCTTAGGGTTTTTCTTTTTGAATAGCCACACATATCTTGTGGGAATGAGGGGTATTTATACTGGTGTGAGAAAAGAATGTAAAGAGTCAGTTTTTCCAAAAACAGGATTGGCTGGCAACTTGATCTCGCGACTTAACTTAGTCGCGAGTTCAAGTCGCGAGCTAGCTAAATGGCCAGTCTGGATTTTTGCCCTGTAGTGCTCCAGCTGGTATGACTGTTCAGCTCCCCTGCATGCTCTGCACGTGTGCAACTTTTGGCGGCTTGCAAGCCGCGAGCCACCCGCGAGGCCAAGCCGCGAGTCTCTGCTTCACTGCGCTGTCTTGAGCATTTCTTCACACTCTCTCACACACTACCCTTACATGATTCCCACCTAAATACAAGGTTTCTAAGTGTTGTATTACAAGCAAATTTGTCATGGAATAAAGCCAACACATGGTTGATTAAATTCAACCTTACAAACTTAGTGGAAAAGGCATAAAAGATAGAAATATGATTCCAAATTTTTGTCAATATGAATGGACTGACAGTTTGATTGAAGTACCCAACAAGATTACAATAAATACCATACTTACACCTTTTATAGTGTCCTCAGATGTTCATATAATAGATGTTTTAATAAAAGAAGCCCTGATAGATTCTATTTTGCTAATCATTAAAGAACATATTAATTGTGGCAATTTCTTGAATAAAGACAGATTTAATTTCTTAATAGACAGAGTTAATCATAAGTCTCTGATAGATTTTCCCCAAGATATTACAGTAATTGATAAAAGACTTCATGGAGAAGCTTTATTTCACATATTTTCACAGAATAAGATATATACTAATACACACAAAACGGATAGAATCATGGCAGATTTTGTAAAGTTGTTAGATTTTAGCCCCTCTAACATTAAAAGATTTCATTATGATTACTCTTATACCACTACTTAGCAAGAGCACAAAGGTGTACAGAAAAAAGTTTGTTTTATTATAAAGCACTTCAAAAGAATTTCACAGAAAGACATTGGCGAAAGAATTTCAAAAATAAATTTTAAAGAAGCTTTGCAAGAAAATATTTATTCCAAACATAATCCTTTTCCCAAAACCCAATTGCAGACTACTATGAATAATAAAAGATCCTCTCTGACAGACAAAGGCAAGGCATTAGCGGTGCAACCCAAAGGTATCCGAAAGCCTTCAGTAAAAATTTCGGATAGGCATGAAGGTGTCTCAATAGAGACAATGTATTCATGTGGTGAAAAAAGTGTAATTCTACAAAAAGTGTTCTGCACTGACCTCATGTTTCAGGACAGAGAATTCACAGACCTTCCTCTTCATATTAAAATACTTTTTGATAATTTACAAGCAGCCTTCACCCTCAGACAGAAACCTTTATTCCAAAAGACCCTTAAGGCTTTGGAATTACATCTTGTTAGCACCAGTGCATTCATTGAAGCATCTGGTTGTCAACTCCTTGGCAAGGAGGAAGGAGATTCAAGCTCCACAATGACAAAATCATAGTCTCTAAAAAGCTATCATATGAGAACAAGCTTTTCAAAGCTCCACCCTAAGATTCAGCAAAATACGAGACTTGCCATTAGAACTTTACTTCCTGAAATCCAATAAAAAATATTAACTCATAAAGCCCTAACAAGTTCTTATCACAAATGGATGCATCTTTTTAAAGTTTTAGTCTCTGTAGCATTTATCAGAATGGAAGACATGACAGATGACATATGGCTATCTCATAAAGCTACATGGTATGAAAGCTTTGGAGAAGCAGACGGAGTTTATGAAGGAACTTTTGACAGATTCAATCCCATTTCGGGATTACTTATCAATATGGAGATAGAAGATCCAATAATTTGTGATCCTTTATGGTTATCTGAAATGCTAGAAGCAGGGTTTATTAGCAAAATAATCATAACTTCTGGAATTTAGATTAGTTTATTTCCCAAAGTCATCCAAGAAATAGCTGCACAGATTGGAGGACTTAATTATATGAAGATCACTATCTGGAGCACTCTTCCAGCTTGGGATACTAGCTATTATATGGAAGCTTAGCCAGTACACATTTTGGCTTTTATCCATGATTGGGGGTTGTATCCCTGAATACAACTGGTATACAAGAGATACTTATTTATCGCTTGAAGATCCAAATGCTCTGGCTCAAGAATGGTCTAATTTCATGAGTAATAAGATCTATGAAGTATAGAAAGAATTGAACAGAAGGTTCCACTTTTATGGCTACACCAAAAGGATAGTTATGTATGCTCCAAGACCTTCAACAAGAAATCTTTTTTGGAAAAGAAAGATTACTAAGGACCCCAGACTAATGACAATAAAGGATCGTGTTCCTATTTATGTTCCTATTTCATACTATGTTTTATGTAGTAATTATGGAGTGATTTATGAGCATGAGCAGTATGAGGATAACTCTGATCCACTAGATTATGATAACTACGCGACTATAGATTGATAGATAGATAGATATGTCAAGAACGATAGAATGCTCTCCTGAACAGACAATGGTGACAGAACACTATTCACTAGTGACAGATCACTATTCACCAGCAACATGCTTGATTGGGGACACATGCCTCCCCATCTAGATTGTACCCCTTGTTGCATGAACATTGATATGATCCGACTTCATTAACACAAGATTGATTGTTTGTGCAGTTATTGAGCTCCTTAACGTCACATTCGTTAATGTCTGTGATTGGGGGAAAAAAACCATTTTTATGTAACTTTGAAGAGGTACTAGCGTCGAAAGTAATCACAAACTATTGAAAAGAAAATGAAACTTGAAACGTATTGCCGCATAATATATATTAGAAATTCGTTGAAAATGTGTTTCATTATTTTACTTATTAATTGAAAAATTGTTGTAGATATGTAGGTAAATTGAATATACCTTGGCAACCGTCTTTGAGGTATGGGTTCCCACCGTAACCGACCATGCAATTGCAACGGTACCCAGATCCGTTGTTGGGATTGATATCAATACACGTGCTATTCCCTCCACATACGTAATTCGCTTTGTTCCGAGCAACTTCACACGTCTCATTACCAATCGCCCAATCCAGAACCATGGGAAGAGTTTCATTGCTTCGTAGACTGATAAGATAATTTTGGGAGAAATTGAACTTGTCTTCTTGGATAATAAAGGCAATGCCGCATGGATTGAACTTCCAGACTTGTGTGTGATTTTTAAAGCTATAGGCTTTAAAATTAACATCTGTCAAATCTCGAGGAAAATCGATTTGGCAACACCCAATCCCAGAGCAAGTCCCATTGACTATACTCCGTGTGTTATTACATACGGACAGGCAGCCGACGGAGAAGGGTTGACCCGTTTAGAATACCATTAAGGTATGCTTAAGTGCCACACCCAACTACCATGAACTTGTTTTTGGTGACAAAAACTGTGAAACCGGGGACCCTGAGCGATGGGTTGTTATTCGACAGCGGCGTGCCATACTCATCGTAACAGTCAATGGAATTATACATTTGGATGTCAATCTCACCTTCCATGGAAATGCTTATAATGTTGATGTTCGAAATCATTGGCTGAGGTTGGCCGTACGCGTTGCTAGTACAAATGATAAAATAATCCCCATCAACAGCAGTATCGTTCAGGTAACAACCTTCAGTTGTGCCAAAGGGATATGGAGTTTTACATTTCCACAACAGTCGGGGCAGTTAGGTTGGGCTATTGGAAATGCTGTTATTGCGGCTGCCATTATTGCTGATAATATCACACCAACCCTGGTGACTTGAGCAAGCTTACCATGGAAACCCATAGCTCCACTATTTTCCCAGAAGAGTATCTAAGATTATTATGTCTTGGTGTGTGTATCAGCTTCATAAACATGCTGGGACTTTTTGAAGGCAGAAGTAGAGAAAAGGGGAAAATTTTAGTTCGTACCGGACCTAATGATTTCCCAAGAGAGAAGACCCGTTAAATACGTGAGTCTCTCTTGATGTGCAATTTTATTGGACTGGATTTGTTTTCACTTTTCACACTACACATCTATTAAACCCCAAATTAGAGGCACGAGTGAATCTATAATTACACCCCAAATTATTAAAACTTTAATCATCACTCCAATGTTATCAAAGATCACAAATTGCACCTAAATTTGACTATTCAAACTAATGGTCACGCACTTTATACTTTATACGGTATAATAACAAATTCAACTCAGTTAATGCCTAACAACGGAAGAGCCTACTCCAAATGTTTGTGACACTACTAAGGCTCAGTTTGGATCCACGTTGCGTTTTGCTGCGTTTAAGTTTCTTACGTTTTTCCTTTTTTTTTTTTTGCATGCCTTTTCCCCAACAAGTGGCTACTGTTCATATACTATACATGAACAGTAGTTACAACTTTTGACCAGTCTTTCGTGAACAGTGCATCTGTGCACTATTCACGGACCCACAAATTTCATTTTTTATCAATTTTTTCATTAAAAATGGGTCCCACGGCACTATTCACACATTTAAAAATTATTTTACTATAGTTTTTTTAGTTTTCAGTTTCAGCAAAATAAGTTCTATCCAAACAAACCCTAAGTTCTATAATTATTAAGGGTTTTTTTGTTTTTTTTTTTTTTTTTTTTTTTTTTTTTCACTTTTTAGGTTTTATCTTCAATATTATGAGTTACACCTTCTCAACGGGTTTAACTAATGTTTCCTAAAGCGTGATGTGATCTATGAGGTATTCAAATTCGCATCTTAAAGCCACCTCAAAAAGATTCCTCCCTACAATTAGTGGCAGTTACAAATTTTTATTTTCCAAAATGGTAATTAGGAAATTTAAATTATACAAAATCAAATAGAAAGAGAACTTTACATATGGAAGAAAAAAAAAAAAACACAATAAATACATAAAGTTTTACAATTTTCATTTACAAGTTTTATTTTGAAATTGTTACATGGTTGTCTCATTATCCGTATTGCAAGTTACATCTCTTCCAAAATTTTAGTTCAAAAAAATTTTTCTTGAGCTTTTCCTTTTTGTTTGTAAGGGCCTAAAATATTGATAAAGGAACCAAAGTTTAAGGACAAATTAACATTGATACATATTTTGAAAATCTAACTATTGAATTACATGTTCTTTAAATTTTTTAAAAAACATGTTGAATTTTATGCCAATCAGATGTCAAATTTCATGTCAATCAGATGTTATTTACTATTCGATCCATTAACTTATTTCTTATATATAATTTTAGAGTATAAAAATTCAAAATTTAAACATTTGATTGATGACATAGTTAATGATCTTTTGTCTTATTGGAATTTTAAAATTGTTTAGTAAATAAGAAGAAAATGTAATTCAATGGTGGATTTACCAAAATTCACATCCAATAAATAAAAAAATATTAAATAGAGCTGTAGTCTTAGTTTACAACCAAGTTTGTCACCAAAATTTAATTATGATTGACCTAAAAAAATTTAGGGTGGTCACAAATTTTTTTTTTAAATACAAAAAAAAAATCTTAAAAGTTTTAAAATTTATATATAATAATAAATTTTTTCTAGGCCAGGGTATTCCTATGACCACTTTGGCTTCCATGTGGAGCTGTCCTTGGCTACAATATGTTTTAAGAATTCTATTTTAAGCTCTATTAGATAATTCTTTGTGATTCTTTCTTATCTCTATATATTAGAGGATTCAAAAAATTAGTTATGACTTAAAATTGTCAAAAATACCCCTCCTATAATTAGATAATCCTTATTTTTGAAAAATAAAATAAAAAAAAATTGTCAGAGAAACTTTTTTCCTAAAAATTAGCTCACTTTCTATTTGAACATATCTTAGGTACATTTGATACATTTTTTTCCCCCTAAAAACTAGCACACACTAAACCTAGCAGTTTACTCTATTTCAAATCCTAAATTTTAGTTTTATAAAAATCATTTCCTATGTAACCTCACTAACAGCAGATAAATTCAAATTGAAAAGTTATATTAAATACAAGAAAAAAAAAAGCCTCATTCAATATGCGGAGTGCGTGTGATGAGGCTAGTAATATATAGTGTGTCTGGGAATAGGGACTGCACAATATCATTGATATCAAAATATATACATAATCTCTCTAGTAACATGTGGGCTACACTTATAAAGGCTTACCCAAGAATAAATATTTTTGATTGGAGACTTACATTTGCATTTATAACTTGCAACCAGTATGTGTATAATCTCTATCATAACATGCAAGTCTCACATAAATGTGGGGTTTATATATTGTGAGAGAGTAGGGGCGGTTCTATGCATTTTGGGGCCTAAGATAAAGATTAAAAAAAAAAAAAAAAAAAAAAAAAAAAAAAAAAAAAAAACAAACAAACAAACAAAAATTTCTAGCGATATTAACAAAAAAAGATGTTTGTATTTTTTTTTTTTGGATTGTTATATTTTGTTGATTTATTGAGAGAAAAAGAGAGAGGGTGAGAGATTTTTACTTCTAGGTCACAAAAAATTTATCTTTTGTTTTTTATTTTTTTATATTATAGTGTCAGTTTTTGGACCCCTTAAAACACAATTGGATTAACCTAGTTAACTAGCTAAGTTGTTATTTAGTCCAAATTCCAAGTCTAGGTTATCATAATCAAACAATCATATCATGCATAGTAACGGAAAATAAATAAGACAATGATATGATCACCTAGGAAAATCAAACCGGTAAAAAACCTGGGGAGAATTTAACCTAGCTATCCTCAAGGTAAAAAACAAATGCACTAGAAAGAATTGAAGTTCATACAATAAGACTTACAAGCCCCCACGCTCGACTTCTTATTGCTACCAACCAGTAGAACTTACTGACATGACCACGTGCAAGCTCCGAATCTACGGACTCCTTCTTTCTTTGGCCTTTGCAAAACACAAACACCCCTTTTTGTGACTTTGAGATCCCACTCAAAGGTTTAGCAACACAAACTCTCCTGTTTATGACTCTAAGACCACCCTTGAAGGTTTAGATCATCAACACCTTTGATGACAAGAGAAGGCAGCAACTTCTACAATACTGGATCTTGAGATTCTTCAAAGAATAACACCGGTAGAAGACATAAGAGAGCTTTTGGGTACAAAACCCTAGATCTAAAAAAGAGGCACAAGATGCACTCTAATCTCTCTAAAAAACTCTCAAAACCTCACCTAGGGTTAGCTTATAATGTCCTTTAAATACTGGAAAAAACGGCTCAAGATTTGGGCTTCAAATGAATAAGTTATGGCCTTTTTACGTTTTGCTGATTTTGCTGATATGCGATTTTCGATCAATCGAAAATCCCTAGCATCAATCGAGTATCAATCGAACCAACTAGCGGGTAATTCATTTGTTTTTATCTTGAACTTGAGTTTTTTTGTCTTGGGCTTCCATGTAGACCCTTTTAAACTAATGAGACTTAGTTTTTGTCATGTTTTGTCATGGTTTGCCAACATTACAAACTCAAAACCTAACAATCTTCCCCTTTGGCAATCCGTGACAAAACACACATACAACATAATGCCCATATACAATAAAATGCCCAAATACATCACAAATCCGAATCTAAGACTCCTAACCTAGAAGTTGCAAGAAGAGGTAGAAGGTCTTGATCAGAATGTATATGTCTTTCCTGAAACACTCAACAAACACATCACTGCATGTGTGGAAAGAAAGACATATAAACAATAATATGAAACAGAATAAAGAAAAAAAAAAAAAAACTAACTCTCCCCCTAAACAAAACAAACAGGTCATCTATGTCTCCCCCTTTTTGTCACGTATTGACAAAGTCTACCTAATTAGAAGGTAGACAGAAAACATACGCAACAGAATAAGAGAAAATAGAGACAACTCCCCCTATGAAGAGCAATAACTCCCCCTAAGAACCACAAAGGTTAAAAAAAGTTTCTCCCCCTATGAAAATAGGAAAAACAAAACAAGTTTTGGGAAAAACAAGTTTTAGGAAAAACAATTTTTAGGAAAAATAAAGAGGTTGGGGATAAATAAAAAGACACAAACCAAGTTTTTAAAAAAACTAAGTTGAGGATACACATGAAGAAAAAATATTCTCTCTTTCAATATAATGCAAACATGGCACTATGTGACCCATAAATAGTTGCATGAGTAGAGAAAATATTTGTACATTGATTATCCATCATATCTCTTAAGGAAATTTTTTTTTTCTACAATTCACACATAAAAATAGCATATACTAGAAAGTACATAACTCAAAAATTAATCAATCAATTTTTAAATCAAGTCGAGTACCCAATTTAGCAAACTATATGCATGTTATGTGTGAAAACAATGAGAGATATGACTTGCAAAACTGCAAGATGGATACAAAAACAATGCAATGCATGTGAATCCTAAACACAAATAATGCATGAAAAAAATTGGTCAAATACTTAAAAAAAAACTGAAAATTTTTCATTCCTCAAAGCATAATATTTCATGAATGAAATGCATGAGTATGAGATTAAAAGTTTTTCAAAAACACTTGAATGCAACCCAGATCTTCCAAAAACAAGTTTTTCTACCAATTGTCCTCAAAAACTCAAACATTAAGCACATTTTGCATCAAAATCAAGGAACTTTAATCTTGGATGGCCACAACAGTATCACACATAATATAATGTACCAAGTTTAGCAAAGAGTAACTTGTGTAGTGTGTGCAACTAGTAAAAGTTTGGGAGACATGTGAGGTGATATGTGAATAGCAATCAATCACAAAGTCTACAAAATTCATCACATATAATTTAAAAGAGACTATCACCTTAAGAGTAACATAATATAACTTCCACATATCCTAGAAAACAAGCTTGCAATCATGTAGGTTTCTTGATTTTTGCCTCATAATATACACACCAATTTTAAGTCATGTGAGTTTGGCATCAAGCCTAATAGTACACACCAATTTTAAGTATTAAACAATTTAAACCGAGGCTTCACCTTATGTACTTTTTGTGCATGTGCTACACTTTCTCGAGTACAAAATCTTATGATATGCACTAAGGTGTTCATGATTGGCTAGTGAACAGTGGTGAGATGGTTATTTATGCCTTTCTCTAAAGGTTCTAGTCCGACAATCAAAGACATGTGACTTCAAGATCAAGACAAAGTGATTAAAAACTATAAACATCTTTCCCACACAACATGCACTACAAAGCTTCAACTAGTAAAGTGCAATAAGTAAGCTCATCAAAACTAAACGAGATATATAAACTTGTTATGTAATGATAATATGACCAATCCTTGATTATAAATCCAAGATGTGAAAAACACAAAAATCATTTTGGTTTTAAAAAAATTTATGACCAAAAACAAAAAGCACACATTATGCTAAATGAACAATGCAAATGCAATGTATGACAGTGTTTAACTAAGCTATAGAGGGTACACAAATAAGAAATATCAATTTCTTAATTAACCTATGAGTACATGTACAAACTAGTACATACTCGTTTATAAAAAAAAAACTAGTACATACTCACACAAAATCAGAAATAACTTAGCACTTATTTAACACATACTATTCAAGTTTCTCCACAATGTCAAGCATGTTCTAAATCAAGAAAGAGATATTATGACTCATGTAATCCTCAAGAAAAATAAAATTAGACACAAAATAAAATATTTTTGTTTTTTTGAAATTTTTTCAATGTTTTTGGATTTTTTTTATAAGAAAAACTAAAAAACAAAACAACAAAAACAAAACATGTCCACAAACAATTGAAAGAATTAAATCAAGGACAAATTAGCAACACTCACCTTAGAGAATTTTTTTTCTCACCCATATAGCACAAGTCTTCGGCTTTGTAGGTGAAAATCCATGTGAAGCAGAGTGTATTTGACGGATTACACCAATCTTTTGAGAAACACTGAAATCCTGCAAATTCCTTTCACAAGCCAACAAGCTCAAATTTTTCAAAAGAATATGAAACAATTTATATGGACTTATGGCAGGAGAAATATCATCACATATCCTAGATTGAAATACTGAATGTTTAAATTTCAATTTATGATAATTAGAACGAATATGACCACGGACACCACAAAAGTGGCAAACAGGAACAAATTTAGGAACATCAGTATTCCTAACAACAAGTCTAGTCTCAGATTTTGGTTTTTGCCTCAACAAGGAACAATTTGGTCTAATATGACCAACTACACCACAAAGGTGACAAGTAGGCACAAAAACATATTTATTATGCTCTCTAACAATAGGCTTAGAAACTTCAGCATCAACATCAAAACTTATACCTTTGTCTAATCTAGCAAAATAAGTCTTTTCTTTATTATTCCTCTTATAAGAAGGGATATAAACTTTCTCAGTTTTAGGCTTAAGAGAAACAGAAATACTTCTGTTATCAACAGCAGGCTTGGTACAAGTCAAATTTTCAATTTTAACTTTAGATTCAACTAACTCTTGTTCCAAGCTTTTCATCTTCTCATCTTGAGAGGAAATTTGATTTCTCAAAAATTCATTCTTTTTATTAGATTCATCTAATCTAACAACCAATTCCTCTTTTTCAAGATTAGCCAATTTTAACTATTCCTTGAATTTCTTAGCATTTTTCATGGATTCAATAATTCCTTACGAAGAATTTCACAGGCATCAATAAAATCAAAAGAAGCATAAGCAGAAACATGATCAGAAAGACACTTGAAATTATCCATGACAATAAGGGTCAAGGATCAGCTCTTAGATCAAAAGATCTAAAACAAAAGAGCAACCCGCTATGATACCACTTGTCAGTTTTTAGACCCCTTAAAACACAATTGGATTAACCTAGTTAACTAGCCAAGTTGTTACTTAGTCCAAATTCCAAGTCTAGGTTATCACAATCAAATAATCATATCATGCATAGCAGCGAAAAATAAATAAGACAATGATATGATCACCCAGGAAAACTAAACTGGTAAAAAACCTGGGGAGGATTTAACCTAACTATCCTCAAGGTAAAACACAAATCCACTAGAAAGAATCGAAGTTCATATAATAAGACTTACAAGCCCCCATGCTCGACTTCTTATTGCTACCAACCAGTAGAACTTACTGATACGACCACGTGCAAGCTCCGAATCTACGGACTCCTTCTTTCTTTGACCTTTGCAAAACACAAATACCACCGTTTGTGACTTTAAGATCCCACTCAAAGGTTTAGCAACACAAATTCTCCTGTTTGTGACTCCAAGACCACCCTTGAAGGTTTAGATCATAAGAGAGATTCTTCAAAGAATAACACTGGTAGAAGACATAAGAGAGCTTTTGGGTACAAAACCCTAGATCTACAAAAGAGGCACAAGATGCACTCTAATCTCTCTAAAAAACTCTCAAAACCTCACCTTGGGTTAGCTTATAATGTCCTTTAAATACTGGAAAAAACGACTCACGATTTGGGTTTCAAACGAATAAGTTATGGCCTTTTTACGTTTTGCTGATTTTGCTGATATGCGATTTTCGATCAATCGAAAATCCCTAGCATCAATCGAGTATCAATCGAACCAACCAGCGGGTAATTCATTTGTTTTTATCCTGAACTTGAGTTTTTTGTCTTGGGCTTCAATGTAGACCATTCTAAACTAATGAGACTTAGTTTTTGTCATGTTTTGTCATGGTTTGCCAACATTGCAAACTCAAAACCTAACATACAGTATAAGTCAATTAAGCCTCTAGGATCTGTAGTAAAAATGTTGTAAAAGTTGCACTTATTTTTTAAAGAAATGCTATATTTGCAATATTTTCACGATAAATTCTAAGTGGCAAATTATTACAGACATTATTAGTGGGATAAAAAATTAATTTCAGTACATGGTAGATTCAAATTTGAACTAATAACAATTAATCATTTATAATTTATTGTAAAAATATTGAAAAAAAAGATAAGGAAACCGGTGAACTTGTGAAGAAATTATCAAACTTTTCAATAGTCTATTATTCCATCTTCAATAACCTCCAGACTCAAGGGTTCGTTGAGAGTTCACTATACCTCAAAGAGTTGTGGCTTAAAACATTCTTGTTCGAGCTCCTCTCCGTCGATCTGTCGTTTTCTCCACTTCTTGTTTCTAACGGCTCCAAGTTTATATCTCCTTGGGATCTGCTATCAAAAATCAACTTTCTTTTTTGTTGCAAATTAGAGGATATAGAGTATATATAGACCCAGTCACAGTAGTCCTAATAAATGAAATCATCACGATTGATACAGTTTATTATGATTATAGATAGTGTACAGAAAAATAATATTAATAACATCTTAAAGTACTACTGTTTCTTTCACAACTTTTCTTATGCTAACTTCAGCGTTTGACATTTTCATAAAAATGAAAAATAAAAAATTCAGCCTCTTGGCTAATTGAGCCAACATATGATGTGCTTCTGCCGAAAATTTTGTTAGTGCATATTGTATATCAAATTTAGTTTTATAAATTGTGCTTTAAAATGATGTGTGTATATATATGTAAACTATGTCACCTATCATAAAAATAAATAAATATTCATTTACTGTGTTTAAATTACTAATTCTCTAAAAAACTTAAACTATTGGAATATGATAAATTTAATCATTTAACTATTTAACTATACAATTCTAATGTAGCCTATTAATATTATGTAGTAAATTTAAAATATTATTAGTATTTTCCTTCTATGTATACACTAATTAGGATTTACTATAAAACAACGGTTCTAAATAATAAAATTGTGAATAATAAGTATTCTAACATTAAGAACTTTCTGAGTAGGTTTTCCTAAGTTGAACCACATAATTCTCTTTACTTCCACTTTCCCTTTTTTTTTCTAAGTATTTTATTTTTCTTCCTTCTATTTTACAAGTTTTTATCAAAACTTACTTTTTATAACTAATAAAACTTTTTTACTTGTTTAGACTAACCTTAGCATTTAATGCGAAATAGTAAATTTAATCATATAATTCTAACAATTTCTTTCATGTGTGGGCTCAAACTCCCATTCAGTAAGTGATGCTCAACATGTGAGAATTTAAATGAAAGGTAGTGTAGAGAAGACATAAATTGAACTCAAGACCTCATATTTTGATACCATTATTATTTAACCACATAATTCTAACACAAATCTACAAGCAACAACTTCAGCAATGCTTTGTCATGCATAATTGTCATCCTATTTTTTATGTTTTGTTTAGTACTTTTGTTTAAGGAGTTTTACTTTGTGAAAGTGTACAATTTCATACCATTTCAACGTTTTTGGATTTTGGTGTTTATTTTTATAGGAATCTTTACTTAGTTTATTTTCTCATTTTTTTCTCAAAAAAAAAAAAAAAAAATTGAATAAATAAATAAATCTCAGTTTGATGAAATGTCATGTGTTGTCAAAAATGCCCCCATAAATTTTCCCAATTTCTGTTCATGTCCGCATTCAATCAGCTATAGCCAGCCAAATCACTAGCTATAAGCTGGAGTTGCTCTCAATATCTCATAAATCTCTTCGGCTCTTCCATCACCTTTAAACTGAAGGCCGACCTCGGCAGCCAATGTGACCCATCCATGATCCAACCCTTGGATTACACTTTGAAAGGCTCTTTACATTTGCTCATTTTAGTGTAATATACATATACAATGACGAACTCTCAATTTTTCAAATTAGCTGTCACATTTGATAAAATTTCTCCTGTTAGCACTATAAAAAATTATATCATATTGGTCTTGACGTGAATACTAAATTGGTCTTATAATCGAGACTAAACTGTGTTCTTGAAAACAAAATGGAAACCACTCTGCTAATATTGAGATAAAAATATCGAGACTAATGATACGGTGGTTTCTGATCAATAAGAGCATTAATAATTTGGAAATTACTAGTATATGGCTATGTGAATTTGGTACCGCAAGTAAATGAAGAGATGTTCAAACCTTTATGTACATGGGGCAGCTTGACTATAAAGCTACAGACAAGGCCCTCCCATGTTGGGCATAGTGGGGCAGGGAAGAACAAAAATGAAGGCTTTGAGACACGTAATTGTTGTCTTTAACCCTAGATTTGTCTCCACTCCAAAGAATTCGGTTAGGGTTACAAACAAATATATAGTCTCTCGGATACAACAAAGCTCGAGTACTTGTAGATATCAATTCCGTAAGTATGCATGAATCTTTATCGGGAATGTGTTCTACAAAAAAAATAATTTAAAAGTGCAGGAAATAACTAAACTTGTCCTTTATTTTTATATGTAATCAGATTTCAAATGAATAGACACCATGAAAGAACAAAAATCACATGTTATACCCTTTCAAAAAAATTGTTGGAAATGCTTATATATGACTGTTAGACACATAAAACCATTTCAAATGGGTTAGTAAAACTCGAACAAATTATGCAAAAAAAAAAAAAAAACACAATATTAGTTCACTAAACCTCGCTTGAAACTTAGTTGACCAGCTCATTAAATTTCAAATGGAGAGATTCGCCTTAAATTCGCTTGAAACTTGATCAATTCAACTCATTAGAATTTCAAATAGACAATTTCTCCTAAAATTCACTTGACCAAATTACACGTAAATTACTTTCCCTCACCTTTATGATTGGATTCTTGTCAATCCAGACTCTAATATTACAACCCACTTATATTTCGGAAATATACAATAATCCTCCCTATAGGTTGTAATATTTATGTCTAGTCTTTGACGCACAATATTGTGCATAAAAGAAGGTTCAACTCTCTAAGTATAATCTGAAAACTCACTTAGTGTATAAAACACTTGTGAATGTTTAGACCCTCAAAAACAAATTTTCCAAAGCAAGCTTAAATTCAAACAATATATGTGCGGAATATGAAATATAAGTAGTACCCAAATTATCAAACTACTCTAAGCCATTAATTAATCACAACCAGCAGAAATTAAAAGTTAAGAGTAAGGGAAAGAGAGATGCAAACACAAGATAATATTGGTACGTGTTATTGAAGAGGAAACTGAAGAACTCGGCAAAAAACTTCTCTGCTGCCTTCCAAGTGGTAAATGATTCACTAGAAAATCAGTTAGGATACATAAATAGCAATAAACCCTCCAAGCCTATTCTACCCGATGCACCTAAGCCCTCCAAGCTTCTTATTCCAACAAGGTTACGCCAAATCGTGTCTTCTCTAGTTTACTGGATCCCGCAATTAGCCCATTGTACAACCAATATGAATTGGTTCTCTCTTGAACTACTTCCCAAACACCAAGAACCTTCTCACTACTTTGAATTTGGTGAGGTAAGGATTTGATTTATAATTCTCTCATGAATATGACAATGGAGAGGGTGAGAGTAGAGGAATTTAAAAAATCAAGTGTATAAGATTGTGGATGAATTAATTTTGTTTTTCTCTAGAGTTTTTCTCTCAAAATTCTCCTTAGAAGCTCTCTAAATTTCGTGGGTATAAGGGTATTTATAATAGGGTATGAGATGGAATGTGAAAAGTCAGTTTACAGCAAAACAGGGTGAACTAGCGGCTCACTTCACGACAGGAATGAGTCGCCAGTTACCAGACTACGCCAAACTATACTTTTTGTCCTACAGTGATTTAGCTAGCCTAACTCTTCAACTTCCTGCATGCTTCACATGTGTGTTTCATTTTGGCGAGTCCCCACTCGCGAGTTCTAGTTGCGAGTCACTTTTTATTGCACACTCTTGATCAAATCTTCACACTCTCTCACACACAACTCTTATATTATTCCCACCTAAACACAAGGTTTCTAAATACTGAATTACAAGCAAATTTAGTACAGAATAAAACCAACACAAAGTTAAATAAATTCAACTTTACATAATCATTTCCAAGTTCCAAGACAATTAATGGTGCATTATGCTTAAACCAAAACTCTTATGCTTTAGAGATATTGTGATGAGGTACCACGTAAATGTCTAATGAGATTCCTGCTACTGCCCAACTTTCTTGACAAGATTTCTGGCATATTTTTCTTGAGAGATGAATGTACCATCCTTCCTTTGTTTAACTTGAAGACCCAAGAAAAATGTAAGTTTCCCTACCATATTCATTTCGGATTCATTCTTCATTTCTTCAAAAAACTCTATAGCACGGGCGTTTATGGTGGGTCCAAACACTATGTCATCAACATACACTTGAGCTACAAGAAGATAGTTCTCATCTTTCTTCACAAACAAGGTCCAATTGGCATACCCTCTTTGAAATCCTCTATCCAAGAGATAATTTGTAAGCCGATCATACCATGCTCTAGGTGCTTGTTTCAATCCATAGAGTGCCTTCTTCAATCTCAAAACATGATCCGGGAAGTGAGGATCTTAGAAACCTTTGGGTTCTTCAACAAAGACTTCTTCATTAAGGAATCCATTGAGAAAGGAACATTTCACGTCCAGTTGGTAGAGTTTGAAATCCATAATACATGTAATGGACAAAAGGATGCGAACAGACTCAAGTCTAGCTACGGAGCAAAGGATCCATCAAAATCTACCCCTTCCACTTGAGTGTAACCGTGAGCCACCAACCGAGACTTATTTCTTATTATCTCACCATCCTCACCTGTCTTATTTCTAAAAATCCATTTGGTGCCGATGGCATGAGCATCTTTGGGCCTTGGGACAAGTTCCCATACGTCATTCCTCACAAATTGATTCAGTTTTTCATGCATTAAATCCACCCAATTCTCATCTTGAAGAGCTTCTTCTACCTTTTTTGGTTCAAATTGAGCAAGGTAGCAATGATAAATCACATGGTTTGCAATAAGCGTGCTCCCTTTTCTAAGACGAAGACCTTCATCTAGAGAACCAATAATGTTACTTTTTGGATTATTTTTAACCACTCTATATGATGGCTTCTTTGAGGTGGACACTTTATCATTCCAGGAGATAGGAGGCTGAACTTTTGGAGGGGTGAGAGGACTTGAGGATCTAGACAATGAACTTGTCTCCATTCTAGAGTTCACAGGAGTATATTCTCTTTCTAGCGAATGTTCTTTCACTTCAACATCTTGGGCTTCAATCTCAACGATAGTTTCTTTGAAGCTTGTTCCTTCTCCACTATCATCATTTGCTACGTTTGTTATGGCATCATCAATAACCACATTGATGGACTCCATCACCATTTTTGTTCTCTTATTGAAGACTATATGCCTGGCTAGTGGTTGAGTACCCGAGAAAGATACCTTCATCACTTTTGGCACCAAATTTTCCAAGGTTCTCTCGATCATTTAGAATGTAACACTTACTCCCAAAGACTTGGAAGTATTTCACTTTTGGCTTCTTCCCATTCCAAATTTCTTATGCAGTCTTCTTTGTTCCTACTTAAAAGAATATTCTATTACCAATGTGACATGAGGTGTTCACGACTTCCCCTTAAAATTTTTGAGGAATTTGCTTGTTGAGTGGCATAACTCTTGCCATTTCTTGAATCACCCGGTTCTTCCTTTCAACCACCCTATTTTGTTGAGGAGTTTTAGGAGCTGAAACTCTTTCTTGATCACATTCTTCTCACAAAAAGACTCAAATTTTTCATTCTCAAACTCCTTGCCATGGTCACTTCTTAACTTGACAATTGGTACACCTTTCTCTTTTTGAAGCCTCTTACAAAGATTCTCCATCTTCTCACATGCTTCCAATTTCTCTCTAAGAAATTCCACCCATGTGTATCTTGAGAAATCATGACAATGACCATCATATACCGTTTTCCTCCTAAGCTTTCCATTCTTGTGGGCCCCATTAAATCAACATGGAGAAGCTCTAAGCAACGTGATGTAGAGATCACATTCATCTTTTGATGATTTTCCTTTGTTTGTTTTCCCATTTGACAAGCGCCACAAATGGTCTTCTCCACCTTCCCGAATTTTGGGAGCACACAATGGCTTCAAGTTTGGACACTTTCACCACTTGTTCGAAGTTTGCATGGTCGAATCTTTGATGCCAAAGTTCCAACACATCGACTCAGGCACTCCTACAAGAGATACTTGGTGTAGGAACTACTCCATAGCAATTGTCGGTAGTCCTATATCCCTCCAAGACTTGAATCCCTAATTCATTTATGATCACACACCCCTTCTTTGAGAATTGAACAAGAAATTCCTCATCACATATTTGAGTGATGCTCAAGATATTCGCCTTAAGCCCTTTGATATATAGAACATCTTTCAATAGAGGTAGCCCCGGTATCTCAATAGTCCCTTTGCCAAGAACTTGAGCATGGCTTCCATCCCTAAATGTTACATAGTTACCAATCTTTTCTTTGAGAGAATTAAATAGTGATTTATCTCCTGTCATATGACGAGAGCATCCACTATCAAGATATCATAAACAAGAATTGAATACTTTCAAAGAGGTATGCACAAACAAGCAAGCATGAGTTAAGCACTCTTGATCTTTAAAAAGAAAATCATCTTCACTTTCTATTCTCTTACTAAGTTGAATTCTCTTTTTAAGGTGATCAACCTTGTCACACAATATCCTATTTCTTCTTTTATACTTCTCAATCAATGAATTTGACTCACATAGACTATTGTGTAAGACATGGTTCTTGTGTTCAAGATACTTTAGCACATGAACAAACATTCTATCATGTTTCTTTTCTTTTAATAACCCTAGGAGTTCATTGTTAGGAAAATCTTTAAAAATACTCATAGAGTCATTATCACAAACATTTGCACCACAATTCAACATAGCCTTCTCCATAGCTTCATCCATAGCTACAAGGGGTCTAGGATCACATTAAGGATATAGAAATCCATCAAAGTATACCCGCTCTGATACCAATTGAAACTCACTTAGTGTATAAAACACTTGTGAATGTTTAGACCCCCAAAACAAATTTCCCAAAGCAAGCTTATATTCAAACAATATATGTGCGGTATATGAAGTATAAGTAGTATCTAAATTATCAAACTACTCTAAGCCATTAATTAATCACAGCTAGCAAAAATTAAAAGCTAAGAGTAAAGGAAAGAGAGATGCAAACACAAGATAACACCGACAATGTTATCAAAGAGGAAACCGAAGAACTTGGCAAAAAATCTCTTGCCGCCCTCCAAGCGGTAAATGATCCAGTAGAAAATTAGTTGGGATACATGAATAACAATAGACCCCCCAAGCCTAATCTACCCGATGCACCTAAGCCTTCCAGACTTCTTGCTCCAACAAGGTTATGTTGAACCATGTCTTCTCTAGCTTACTGGATCCCGTAATTAGCCCATTGCGTCAACCAATATGATTGGTTCTCTCTTGAACTACTTCCCAAACACCAAGAACCTTCTCACTACTCTAAATTTGGTGAGGTAAGAATTTGGTTTATAATCCTCTCATGGGTATGACAATCAAGAGAGTCAATTTCGTACCGGAAGCTATACCGGTTTAGCCAATTGAACGATATATTTTGGTACCGACCAGTACCAGTGTACCATTTTGAGATTACCACTAATTATATAATAATTATAATATCAATAATAAGTACACAATTTATACCAAAAAAAAAAAAAACATTACTATTGTACAATTTACATAGTTTTTTTTTTTTTTTTTTTGGATAGGCATAGTTTATAACTATAATATATAGACACACACACGATAATGTAAGTACTTTTTTTGGAGTTATAGATTGGAATTGTTCTCATATTGTATAGAGAGCAAACAAGTACTCCCCAAGCCACGTGTCCATTCGGATGGGTAAAAAGTGAACAAAAGGACTAATTTCTTTCACTTCCCATCAAACCACAAGTTTCAAAATGTGCATAGATATTCGCAGAGGAAAAAACAAGGAAAAGAGGGGGAAGAGCAAAAAGTGAAATAGAAAAACAAAAGAAGAAAGAAGTAAAAGAAGGAGAAGCAGGTGATAAGGCGACAAACTTGAAACTGAGAACTGAGAAACAGCAGTAGCTTGGTCGATCTGCAATGACTAGTGAGCAAAATTTTCAAATATTTTAATAAGCGTCAACTTCTTCTTCTCTTGTTATTCTTTTTCTAAGCCCTCCCTTAGAGGTTTTGGTTTCAACTTGGTATCAAATTACCGACCGAAATTCGGAATTTACTCCAATATGGCCGCAACAACTCTGGTACGATCAATATTTTAGTTGGAATGAAATGGTAGATTTTCTATACCGGCCAAGGTTCCAGCATGGTAAATACCGGCTATTCCGACTGATATAGTACAGAATTAACTCCATTGATGACAATGGAGAGGGTGAGTTTAAAGGAATTTGAAGAATCAAGTGTATAAGATTGTGGATGAATCAATCTTGTTTTTCTCTAGGGTTTCTCTCACAAAATTCTCTCTAGAAGCTCTCTACATTTCATGGGTATAAGGGTATTTATAATAGGGTATGAGATGGAATGTGAAAAGTTAGTTTATAGCAAAACATGATGCACTGGCGACTCACTTCGCGACTGGGATGAGTCGTGAGTTCCAGTCGCTAGTTACCAGACTAGGCCAAACTGTACTTTTTGTCCTATAGTGATCTAGCTAGCCTGACTCTTCAACTTCTTGCATGCTTCACAGGTGTGCTTCATTTTGGTGAGTCACCACTCATGAGTCAGTCGCGAGTTCCAGTTGTGAGTCACTTCTTGTGCACGCTCTTGATCAAATCTTCACATTCTCTCACACATAACCCTTACATTATTCCCATCTAAATATAGGGTTTCTAAATGCTTAATTACAAGAAAATTTGGCACGGAATAAAGCCAAAATATAGTTGAATAAATTCAACTTTACATAATCATTTCAATGTTCCAAGACAATTAATGGTGCATTATGCTTAAACCAAGACTCTTATGCTTTAGAGATATTGTGATGATGTACCACGTAAATGTCTAATGAGAATCTTGCTACTGCCCAACCTTTGAGAGTCCTTATTATATAGTATTTATTATTGTCATTTCTACTAGTTATCTTATCTTTATTTGAGTAGTTTGAGAGTCCTTATCTTTTATATATATATATATATATATATATATATAAGAGGATTCTCCTCTTTCAACTAAACTTTTATGTGGTTTAAAAATACCTTCATTAATAAAGGGTAATTTCATTTAGAAATATGGTCATAAATGTTAAATAACAAATTTCATTTTGAATTCAAAAAGAGAATTTCTAAAATTTAAGATTTTTTTCCCTTCATGTTTAAAAAAGAAATTACAGTTACTACTTATCTTTAAAGTTTATCTTTTTTATTTGTTTGAAAAAGAAAATTATAATAGATACAAATTATTATCATTTAACCAAAAAAATAGAAGAGCCTCTGAGCACGCATGTGCTCAGAAGCTAGTAGTATTTATTATTATCCTTTCTACTAGTTGTTTTATCTTTATTTGAGTAGTCCTAGTTATCTAGGTATCTTATCTCTATTTCAATATTAGAATAATTATATAGTTATTTTAGGAGATTGTTGCCCTTTAAATAAAGGTTCATGGCATTAGGCCAAGGTTGAAGAATTTGCTATTGCACTGTGGTTTGTCTTCCACCCAATGGAAGTCTTTTATCAAATTCCATCTCTTTTCCTATCATATTGTTCTTAAGACAAGAAGTTCTTCACTTGGCAGCACGTAATAGTGGTAGAATGAGAGTGAATATTAATAGTGTAGTACCCCAATTTTATTTTATGATCATCACCGTACATCATCATTATTAATTATTATTATTATTAGCTTTGAGAGGTGATGTGGATAAGCACATGGTGTCATTAAAGGGTTGGTGTGAGGTGTAATTACGTGGCCCAACAAACAATGCTACCCAAAGTTAAGAGATGAAACAATAACCTGCACAATTAGGAAATTGTATACATTCCGTGCATATGTTTAGGATGTGCAGTTCTCATTTATTTTTATTTCAATTACAGAAGGATAAGGGAATTAAAATCTTTAGTCTCCTTATCAGTTAAGGAAAATGATAAGAGAATTTAAAAAAAAATATATATAAATAAATAAACCTATTTGGATAAGAAGTCTAAGAGTCATTGGAATCCCTTGGAGTTCCATCTTATCTAAATAGTTTAGTAGTTAATAACACCTTAAATTGAGGTTAATTAGAAGCTATAAAATCTTGGAAGGCTCTAGGCTATAAAAGCTGAAGAAGAAAAAGAAAAAGAAAAGTAATCGCTCCTTAATCTTGGCAATGGAGGATCTAATTTTTATTAGAACTATTTTCGTATAAATATTGGCCTATGATTACATTAAAGATTAATAGAATTCCTGTTTAAGTGTATCGCTGCCATGATTTAATTTGGTTATTAGACTTTGGAGCATGAAAGATTTTGGTTTGAAGGACTAGACAAGATTTTATATACTTTGATCAAATTACTAGTCTAAGATTGAACCCAAAGAGAAACATCTGAAGGTTGCGGTCAAATATAATAGGAAGCCTTGTAGTTGGTTTAATTTGATATTTGATATATTGGTCGGTTGCTTTAGAATAACTAATAGGTATATTAGGATTTAATGTTTCAATGGCGGGGGTAATAGTTCTACTAGTTTTGTAACTCTTAAAATAAAAAAATAAAATAAAAATAAATAAAAAATGAATATATTGTGGGGGATTTTAGAGATGTTTAATGACTAGTAAATTTTTAGGAAGTGTATAGTCCCTTATATCCTTATGGTATATGGCAAGGTGGATTAATTATATAATCGTGTTACTCTTTTACTTTTAGGTGTGGAGGAAGAGCTCATTTGATTTTGGAAATAGACTACAAGTATTAGCAAGAAAGGTAAGTAATTATGCATAATATGCATAAGTTTTGTCCATTAAGTTCTTAGAAGTCAAAGGTTTTCAAAAGTTATGTTTTTAATCTTACGTTTTCTAAAGTTTATCAAAAGCATATATATTTTTTTTTTTTTTACACCATTGAAAGAGAAACTTCGACTTTTAAATAATGTTTTGAACTTTCAAATCTCATTTAAAAGATGATTTCTAAACTAAACTATTTTTAGAAAGGAATTGATTTTTCAAGATAAGTTTTCTAAAAAGGGTCTTGATCTTTAAATTTGTTTAAAACCAAGTGATTTCAAATTCATATTCCTATTTTCCAAATGGTATTTAAAATGTTTTTTTTAGTAAATTGATTTTTTAGACTTAAGAACTATAAAGTATTTATATAAACTGTTTAGTTCCTATTCATTCCCTAAGAGAGTTAAGCATCCTTTGATTTATGTTTCAATTTGATATTATGATCTTTGATATGCCTCTGTATTTGGAATAATTGTTAATATTAAGTAAATTATTATATTTTGTATAAACTTTGCTTTTGTGATATGTGACTCAAAATAAGTGTTTTTAAAATTAATTAGATATATGTGCAAGCTCACTCATAGGGTTGTACGTGAGACTAAGTGTTGATCCCTCATCAACAGGGGTTAGATGTTGGTATCTGCTCACAGGATTGTATATGAGAATATGTGATATATGTATATATGACACTATACTCTGATCAATTATCTGTATGTGTTTTCAAATGATTTTAAGATACATATGTATCATATAAGTGGCTCATTATATGTTTTGGAAAACTATATTTGATATCATTGAGTGAATTTGTGAAATAAAAATACTTATGATCTGCTTGATTATATTCTGTTGTGTATTATATATAATTGTTTACTAGATTTGTGGCTTACCCCATCAATTACAATTTTAAAATTAAAGCTTAGTTGGGAAACATAACCTTTGGATTGCTTCGTAAGGAACAAGGTAGAGAATGCGAAGTTTTGGCGACTTCAATAATGCTTGAAACCTTATAAAATTTTTAGTTTTAAAATATATATATATATATATATATATATCTCTATATATATTTTAGTTTAGATTTTACAGTATTTGAAGATTATTTCTAAATTGTGAATTTTAGATATTGTAAGAAGTTTATTAAGAGCATTGTTTAGTTGGAGTTTTATTTAATTTTGGAATATATTATGTTTATTAAGATATGTAAAATTAACAAGTTAGTTATGTATTTAAATTTATGTTCCATGGATTTGGGTCATGACAATTAGTTTAACGGTAAGATGAAGCATGATAAAGCATGATAAAATATTTCCAGTGGGAAGTTGAAAATGAAACAAAAAAGTTTCCGTCATTTATTACATGTAGAAATTCAACCATAAAAGCTAGTGGTTGATAGAAACTTCAAAAGCAACAGTAAAATAATAAACAAAAATAAATCTTCAATTTATGAATGTAAGTGTGCATCAAGGGCTGATATTTTAATTTTAATGCCACATTTATCTCCCATCCACCAAGGCCAATAATACATGGATATTCATGCTATCACATCCAGTAGCTTTACTGCTACTGCTGTGTTTGTAAGTGCCAGATGTCTCTCCAAGCAAGTGTTCGGTCTCTTCCAAAGTTTCTCCAATATCAACCCATGGGTGCATCTCCATCTTTCTTATTCCCGCTAATTCCATTGCAACGTCTTTCATTGTAGCCCTTTCCTCCCCTTTTACTCTTAGGCACGTATTTGCAAGCTCAGCGACCTCCTTGAGCTGCTCCCGGTTTCCTTCTTCAACTATATGACCGTCAAGAACATCAAACAATCTCTCCTCTTTCAAGGAACAAAGAAAATGCATAGCAACGCTTCTTGTGAGATCTGTGAGGAGCTTTCCTTTACACAAGTTTAGGATTATCAAGAAGGAGAATTCTCCAAGAGCTTAAAGATCGTTCAATTGCTGCCATAAGAACTTAAAGAAACACAAGCGAGTGTACTTGTACTTGCTGGAGAATCCAAGAAAGAAGGAGTCCGTGGTTTCAGAGCTTACACGTGGTCGTGTCAGTAAGTTTCTACTGGTGGGTAGCAATAGGATGTTAGTGGTCTAAGTCCTGTTGAACAATTTCGATTCTTTCATAGTGGATTCAGGTTTACCTTGAGGATAGTTAGGTTAAGTCCTACCTAGGTTTTTACCGGTTTGGTTTCTTGGGTGATCATATCATTGTCTTATTTATCTTTCTGCTGCTTTGCATGATATGATTGTTTTGATTGTGGTAACCTAGATTTGTTAATTTGGACTAATTAACAACTTTACTAATTACCTAGGTTAATCCAATTGTATTTTTAAGGGGTCTAAAAATTGTCACTAGACTTAACATGTGAGTTGGGAACAGTTGAACAAAACTCACTCACATCTAACTCTAGAATCTATGTAACTCTTGAATCATATGAACAAGAATCTCCTGAAACACATCAACACAATATGATCATTGTATGTAGAAAAATTTGTAAGCATATGAGGCAAGCACAATGCAATCAAGCAAAATGGAATTAAGTAATAAACCATGGCTTGACCATACAAGCAGTCACTATAAAATAGTGACCACAATGCTCATTCACACTTGGAATGAACATACGAACATGCAAGCTAATAAGCTCAATGCAAATCACTTGCATGTCCAACACTCAACCAATGCACAATACATGAAGTATATGCATCTAGGAACAAGATCCTACTAGGGCACAAGAGTGAGAGTACTTAAGGAAAATGCATAACATTTAGCTAGAAGTACTAGGAAACAAAGCATAAAGGCAACATAAGCATGGTACAAACCATAAAACCCTACAATTGCGAGAAAACAAACCCTAAAAGCTTACAAAAGCAACATGGGTACAAATCAAAAAAATACTGAATAACATCTTTAAATATTAATAAACCAAAGTATCACAGCCAAACAAATCCATGAGTTTTAAACCTTTAAACCAAACTATTAGAACCATATCCACACAAGAGTAGAGTTTATATAAACAGTAAGCAAATAGCTATAAACAGGCAAAATGAAAAAAATTAGACTACTTAAAAGTATATGTGAGTGTATATGTATCAACTTCCTTTTCTTGAGCATATAATTCCCCCTTTCAGTGTGCACATTGCTACCTCCCCCTTACTTTATGCTATCTCTCCCCCTTGCTTTATGCTATCTCTCCCCCTCTTTGGCACGAATAGCTAAAGGCTGTTCTTAAGCTTTTGTTGAATAGCATCTAACTGCCGCATTTGAACATGATTGTTGGTGGAGTAAAGAGATCTTTCTAATTCGGAAATATGCTGATATAGCCCCTCAATTAAAGTGCTCAATCTATCATCTTAAGAGCTAGGTGCAGATGGAGTGCCGGTTGTTTGCTTTTCAGAAGGGATGGGGAAAATAGTTGTGATATGCGCAGGTGTAGCAGAATCATGACCAGATGGAGTGACATGGGAGAATGGCTCACTCTTAGGTGTTTTAGAGGAGTGACTCTTGCTTGCATGGAAAGTTATCATGGAAATTGGTTGAGGACGTGAAATAATTTTTGCATCTATTGGCAGATGAACACCTTCAAGAAGCATGATCTTTATGATGAGACTACAAAAAGGAATACTGGTTCGTGCTGTCGATCTAGTTGCTGTTTTCCCAATTATCTGAAAGATATGGGCACAAATGTCAATTGGAACTCCAGTAATGAGATCACACAGAAATTGTGCTTTTCCAAGATTTATGAAAGCAGTGTTAGACAGTGGGTAAAGGTTGGAGAACATGATCAGTTTTAGAGTCGTCAGTTCAGGTGAAAATTGTGTAGTGCCGATAGATGATCCTTTGCTTCTAACCTCATGATCAGGCCCAAGAACTTGGAGAATGTCTTGTACCTGAAGTGATTTGTCATCATACGGAGTGAGGTCCACATTTGCTGGTCTAGTAATACGAAGAACCTTTGCAATGTATTTTGTATTGATGGAGAATTAGGTTCCTCTTACCCAACTTTTCAACTCTATTTCGGTGTATTTGGCATTAGAGTAGAATTCCTTAACTAATTCATCAACCGGGTCATCGAAATTCCCAAATAGATCAACCCAATCTCTTGCTTCAAAAATCCTAGGGACAAATGTTGTGCTCAAGGTATCAAATTTTACTACCCATTCCACAACAGGAGTAGCATCTATAAAAATGTTTGAGTAGGTCTATGAATCAAAAGGAGTCCTGAATCTCTCATTGTTTGAGCCTTGAGATGACTGAGTCGAGTGACAAGTCCACTTAGCAACAAGGGATGGAACATCAATTTCAATCTCTTTTCCTTTAGATGAACGGCGTGACATCTGTAAAAGACAAGACACACAGCAGAGAACCAAGTGCGACACCACAAGACACAAACATCAACTTGATTAGATTTATAAAAAAAAAATGAAATTAGGAGAGAGAAATGACTCAATCAAGCACAAAACTTGAACCAAGTCAGCATCAAGGAATCTTAAGCAACACTTATGGATTGTATATGTAAGAAGTTAGCAGGTGTCCAAAAATGATGATTGATCAATTACAATTCAGAACAAAGTAATCAATGAGCATCACACAGTCACAAATAACTATCATTGTGACATTCTACCATGAACGTGATATGAACATAACAACACAGTCATGAGGCACAACATAAAACACAAACATCATCAAAGAAAAAATTGAGAAGAACATCTCAAACAATATTACCAACACTCAATCAAACTTACTCAACGAAATAAACCAAACCCATGTTCAAAAACTATATTACTCAAATCATAAAAATAACTCAGAAATCAAGAAAACAAAACTGTAATCATGAGATATGAAGTGAGAAAGAGAAAGCCCATACCTTGTCCTTGAAGATTTGAGGATGAAATAATGCAAAAATGGAGGATTTTCAAGAGTAATACGGTGAGTTTGAAAGAGAGTGTAAATGGGGAAGACAATGAACAGTCAGAAATGTTCAAGGAAAAATTGAAAGGTTTTAAAAAAACTGACTTATTTGCACACAACGTGCGATTTTCGCGACTGAGTCAAGTCGCGTGCAAGTTGCCAGAGCCAGCCGCCAGAACACTTGAAAGAAAAACTTCTGAAAAATTTTCTAAGTGTTTTTCACGACTAGAAGTTCCATTCGCGAGAGACTCGCAATCTGAGCCGCGAAAATCTCTGTGTACCCCTCGTGACTGGACCTTCCACCCGCAAACAAGTTGCCAACCTAAGCCGCAAAAAGCATGAAAACCCAGAATTTTGAAAAATATTCTAAGTCTTTTTTACGACTGAAACATTTACCCGCCACTGAGTCGCCAGTGAGTCACGAAAAATCTCTGTATGGACTCGCAACTGGGGCATGCAACTAGTTCTACCCGTGACTGAGTCGCCAGAATAGGGTAACATAGTTTTTGAAATTTTGACAATTTTTGTAAAAACAAAGTACTTTCCAAAAATAAATAAAAGACTCAAAAATATTTTTGTGATTGATCAACAAAGATTGAGCATGTGAAAACACATTTAAACAAGTACAATCACATGAATGAATATGGCATTCATTGAACATACACATGTGTGTTGTGTGTGAATATCAAAAATGAGATAGTCCTTAGGCTAATGTGAAGCTTCAATGATCAATTCAATCAAGGCATACATAACTAGCACTATATAATGTGACCCATCTTAATTATAGAAATATGCATATATGACCTCCCACATAAACTAGATTACATTTCTTTGAAGCTTTTCATTTGTATCCACATTCAACATATCATTTAATCTTTTTGAAACAATACATCTCATTATGAGATCGATACTTGAATATTTTGATATTTTAATTTGATGAGTTAGCCTTTGGCTTTTTAGGCATCATACAATTTTATTTTTGGTCGCTTTCCCTTTTTCCTAGTTAAATTCTAGTATGTGCGATAGGCTTTTGCAGTTCAATATCTCTTTTCATTTGGAGATTTACATTTGGTGAGCTCTTTTAGCAAAAACAATAAAATAAAGAGTGGGAAGAAATATAGACACAAGTCTATGCATGTCTTAAGATCAACAAAACCATTCACTAATTATTCATGATAAGGTTGAAGATCTATTTACAACAATCACATAGATTTCTAGATTTCTCCCACAATAATATGAGTGTGTAGGGAACAAGCTATGCTCATAGATGCATAAAGCCATTTGCACAAAGGTACAAGGTAAAACATGTTTTGAGACAAAACTCAACAATGTCGATCAAACTTTTTGGATTTTCTACTTTTTATGTGGTTTTTAGATTTTTGACACACAAGAAGGAAAACATTGATTAAAGGCAACAATGTAAAAACATTTTAAATGAAAGAAAGCAAGAACAAACAAACAATTTTTAATTCACATAATCAATAAACAAACCAATAGGCACACAACCAAACATAGTCACACAACATAGGAAGTATTAATGCATGGATATGTTATAATGCTTATGCATGAGTACCCTTCTTCACCTACACGTCACGTGCGTTTGGAGTGATATCCTTTTAGGATTGGGTACAAGAGTTAGGACTTTCAAACCTTCTAATGAAGCTTTCCAAGCAGTTGATGAATGCACTAATCATCTTCATCACGTCCATTATTTTGGGATCACCATTTCAATCTCTTAATGGCTCAACAGCCTAAGTCCCCTTGTCATTTCTTGGTCTTCTTGACCTTTGATCACTTGCATTCCTCAATGCTCTCAGCTTATGACAATTGGGTTTGGTGTGCCCTTAAAGTCCGCAATGATGACACACATGGTTTGTTTTAGGACCTGACCACAGATTGATTACGGGGCTTGTTTAGTACTTGCTAGTCAGCCACATTCTTCTTCTTCTCAACATTTGCCTTTTCCACAGTAGGGGCAACTACAACCGGCTCTTTGGCCTTCACAAACTTCACTTCTTTGGAGATGTTCACAGTTGAATTACTTTCTCTGGTGTATCCTAATCCAGTTTTGTCGGAGAAGGTCTTTTGAGAGAAAAGGACATCATCAAGCTTCTTTGTGGATACTTGCTCTACCTTGGCATTTGCTTGAACCACCTCAAGCTCAAGGCATTTCACCTTGGTGTAAGCTTCAATTAGCTCGCCATTTAGCGTCTCTATCTCACACTTGGCCTCTTTATATCTCAATAGGAGACTTCTATAGTCCTCCTTAGCTTTCTTCATCTTTTTCACAGCTACCTTGGTCACTCTCGCATATTCTCCCGACTTCTCAAGTAGTGAATTGTAGTTCTCTTGAAGACCAGCTGTATCTTTATCTTCTTCAGCATCTGATTCTTTTACAATTCCCATGGATTCCTCATCACTATGCTCCCTAAGCTCTTCCATAAGCAAATTGAAGTCCTTCGAAGACTCAACATAAGCAATAGTCATGAATGCTGAGAAATTACCTTCTTCATCACAACTATCCTTTGAATCAGAGGTGGAGGAATCTGAGTCACTGAGAGTGGTGGCATACGCCTTGCCCTTTGATCCTATGTAATTAGGACATTCCTTTTTGAAATGGCCATGTCCATTACACTCAAAACAAGTGACTCCTTGAATAGATTGGAACTCCTTCCCTTTTCTCCTTTTGAAGTCCTTCTTCTCCTTTCTGGAACTCATGAATTTCCCTTTATCACCAAATTTTTCACTGTTCTTGAACTTTAGAAATTTGCGAAAATTCTTTGCAAGATAGGGAACATCCTTTTCGACTAACTCCTCATTCGATGAACCGTGAGCTTCTACCATTTCATTTATTGTCTTAAGAGCAAGTGATTTGCTCTTTCTTTGGTTTGGTAATGAAAGCTCATACGTTTGGAGAGAACCAATCAGCTTTGCACAGAAGCTCTCCGGTAGTGAACAAAGATTTTTTCGTACAACTTTCGAGTCCTCCATTTTCTTTTCCAAGTCAAACTTGTCAAGCTTGCTATAGAAAGAGTCAAAAGACTCATCCTCAATCATTCTCACTCATTCTTAACTCCTCAAACAGAGTGGTCAGCATCTACAACTATATGTCTTTAACTTTCTTCGTTCCCTCGTACGTGGTCTCCAATATCTGCCATGCTTCCTTGGCAACAGTCATATGAGAAATCCGGTGGAACTCATCTGGAGACACGCCACAAAAAATAGCGTTAAGTGCTTTGCTAATAGCATTTGATGCCGCCAGGGCTGCCTTATCCCATGTGGATTTGGTTGCCTCCGGCTTTGTCCAACCTATTTCAATGGCATCCCAAACAGCCTCATCTATAGAACACAAAAATGCTCTCATCCTCACCTTCCAAAAGGCATAGTTGCTACCATCAAAATATGGTGAAGCATTTAAAGATTGAGACTGGTCCATCTCAATTAGGGGTCAAGGATCACACTAAGGTAATGAAACCAATATAAGCGAACCTGCTCTGATATCAAATGAAAGTTCAATTAGTGTATAAAACACTACGAACGTTTAGACCCCCAATTAACAAATTACCAATTCAAACTTAATATTAAATAATTAATTTGCGGAATATGAATACAAACTTAATACAGAATTGATAAACAATCTAAACCAAATAAAATTATATCCACAGTAGAAATTAAATGGCAAAGATTAAAGGAAAAGAGATGCAAACATAAGGACAACACAATGATGTGTTATCGAAAAGGAAACCGAAACCCTCAACGTAAAACCTCTCCGCCGCCCTTTAAGCGGTAAATAATCCACTAAAGAATATAGTTGGGATACATGAATAGTAGAAGACCCTCCAAGCCTAATCTACCCAGTGTACCTAAGCCTTCCAATCTCCTACTCCAATGAGGTTACGCCGAACCTATTTCTTCTTTAGCTTACCAGATTCCATTACTTGATCATAGCATCAACAAATATGAAATTGGTCCCTTCTTAACTACTTCCCAAAGCCCCAAATGGCCTTTTCACATATCTGGGTATGGTGAGGAAAGGTTTTGGTAATTTACCTATCAAGGATGTAACAATGGAGAGGAAGAGAGTAGAGGAATTTAAAGAGTCTCTATGTGAAGATTGTGGATGAGTCAATCTTGTTTTTTTTTTTAGGGTTTTTCTCTCAAAATTCTTTCTAGAAGCTTTCTACATTTCGTGGGTATAAGGGGTATATATACTAGGGTAAGAGTGGAATGCGAAGAGTCAGGTTTTTCAAAACAGAATTGGCTGGTGGCTTGGCCTTCCGACTTGACTGAGTCGCGAGTTTCAGCCGCGAGGTAACTGAATGGCCAGTCTGTACCTTTTGTCCTGTAGTGCTCCAGTTGGCATGACGCTTCAACTTCTGGCATGCTTGGCATGTGTATAACTTCTGGCGGCTTGCAAGTCGCAAGCCACCCGCGAGATCCAGTCGCGAGTTCCTGCTTCTTTGCACAATCTTAAGCATTTCTTCACACATTCTCACACATTACCCTTACATGATTCCCACCTAAATACATGGTTACTAATTGCTAAAATACAAGCAAATTTGGCACGGAATAAAGCCAACAAGATGGTTGATAAAATTCAACCTTACAAAAACAAATGTGAAAACATTTAGAACAAGAAAAGATAACAAACACAAATTTGTTAAAACATGCTAGAGAGATAACACAAAGCACACAACCAATCAATGTCACAAAAATATAGGAAGTATTAATAGATGGACATGTTGTAATGCTTATGCATGTGTACCCTTCTTCACCCACACGGCACATGTGTTTGGGATGATATCCTTATAAGATTGGGTACTTGGCTTACGATTCTTAAACCTGAGGTTGAAATTTCCCAAACAGGAGGTGATGGTGTCTATCATCTTCATTACATCCCCAATGTTGGAATCAGCTTCTCCCCCTTTCGATTGCTTGGAGTTCCCTTTGGCATTTCTTTGTCCACTTGGCCTTTGATAGCTGCCATTCTTTAATGCCCAAAGTTTGAAGCAATTGGGTCTAGCGTGACCTTGGATTCCACAATGGTGACACCAATGTTGAGTTTTCGATCCTCTTTGTGACTTCGGAAGAGATTTTCCTTTTGCCTTGTGTGTAACCCCTACTGGATTTGGAGGCTTTGTTAAAACCTGTACTGTTGGGTTTGATGGCTTTGTTAAAAGTCGTTGAGCAATCATTTTTGGCTTCTCCTCGAACTTCACTTTCTCAACTGCTGAAGTTGTTGCCACTAATTCTTTTGCTTTTACAAATTTCATCTCCTTAGACATAATGTTGCTTGAACTAGCCTCTCTGGTGTATCCTAAGCTGCTCTTTTCAGAAAAGGGCTTTTGTTGTGCAAGCACTTCATCAAGCTTTTTGGAGGAAACCCGCTCTATTTTAGCATTAGCCTGAATCACCTCAAGCTCAAGGAATTTGATCTTTGAATAGGCTTCGGTTAACTCTTCGTTCAGTGTCTCAACTTCACACCTAGTCTCCTTGTATCGCACTAGAAGACTCTTATAATCTTGCTTTGCTCTCTTCATTTTCTTAAATGGCTGCTTTAGCCACTCTTACATATTCACCAGTCTTCTCAAGGAGGGAATTGTAGGTTTCTTGTAGTCCCACTATTCTTTCATCTTCCTTAACATCAGATTCCTCTATAATCCCCATCGACTCCAGGTCAGTGTGCTCACCAAGCTCTTCCATTAACAAGCTCAAATCATCTAAAGATTCTACGGGAGCAATGGTCATAAATGTAGAGTGGTTTCCTTCTCCGTCACAGCTTTTTTCTGAGTCTGAATTAGAGGAGTCTGAGTCACTAAGAGTAGTGGCATACACTTTACCTTTCCTTCTCAAATAGTTAGGACACTCCATCTTGAGATGTCCATGACCATTGCATTCATAGCATGTCATTCCTTGAAAGGATTGAGAATCCTTCCCATCTTTCATTTTCAAATTATCAACCTTATCACACAATATTCTATTTCTTCTTTTATACTTCTTAATCGAAGAATTAGACTCACATAGACCATTGTGTAGAATGTGATTCTCATTTTCAAAAAAAATTTCAGTGTGTGAACAAACATACTCATAGAGTTATTAACACAAACATTTAAACCACAATTCAACATAGCCTTTTCCATAGCTTCATTCATAGCTAAGGGGTCAAGGATCGCACTTAAGTAATTAAACCACAGCAAGTGCACCTGCTCTGATACCAATTGAAAGCTCTAAAATGTGTGAAAACACAAGAGCTATTTAGACCCCCAAATTAAAATTACGACTCAATAGATTTTACTCTAACTTATACGAAGTGCAAAAAAGAGTAAATGTAAGTGTATAAACAAACAAGCTACTCTAACCCATATTCATAATAACACAGCAGTAAAATGAAAGGTAAAAGAGTATGGAAGAAGGATGCAAAAACAAAGACAACACAACGATGTGTTATCGAAGAGGAAACCGAAGTCCTCGGTGTAAAACCTCTCCGCTGCCTTCCAAGCGGTAATCGATCTACTAGAAAATCAGTTGGGATACATGGGTTAGCAAGAGACCCTCCAAACCTAATCTACCCGATGTACCTAAACCCTCCAAGCTCCTACTCCAACAAAGCTTCTCGGAACCGTGTCTTGTTTAGCTCTCTAGATCCCACAACAAGCTCCATGTTGCATCTGCCATCTTTGGTTTCTTCCAATTCTTCCTAGTAGCACCAAAACCTCACTGAACACTCTGAAAGGGTGTGGTAAGTGTTTGGGCTATCAACTTCTCAAGGATATGAAAATGGAGAGGTAGGAGTTGAGGAAAATCTACAAGCAATTGTGTAGAAGATTGTGGGTATAACAATCTCTAACTCTCAAGGTTTGTGACTAGGGTTTTCTCTTAGAAACACTCCTCAACATTTGTGGGTAATGAGGATATATATAGTGTGGGTACAGAAAGTGTGTATCAGATAGGACAATCTGGCAAAACAGAATGTTTCACGAGTATCTCGCAGGATGGCCTTACCTGCAAGTTACCCGCGAAACACAGCTGTCTCCATCTGTCCTAACTCTTTGCATTCTTGTCATGTGCAGGGCACATGCATCATTTCACGGGATGCTTAGTCACAAGCTACCTGGGAAAACTCTTCAGTCTTCAATTGCTTGAGTCTTCACACACTCTTTCTTTCTCACATAACTCTTACAATTAAATCTCACAATAGATACAGGGTACAATAGATTGAATAAAATTACAATCAAATTTGGCACAAAATTAAAGCCAACAAAACACATAGTTGTAAATTACAACTTTACAATATATATAGCACTTCTTTATCTTGTTTTCTTTAGTGTTTTTATGTTTTTTTTTTTTTTTTTTTAATTTTATTTATGATTTTAATGGGAAAAGGGAGAAGAGACATCAAAAAAGTGTAAAAAGGCATATTTATCTTAAATTTTAATATAGGTGAGTTATGGAAGTCTGACAGAGGCAACCTCAAGTAGATAAAGTAACAAAGTTCAAATTAAGGGTAGATACTATTAAAATAAGCCTAATTACAAGTGGATTTACGGTACATTTTCCATACATTGAAATTTCAACAATCATTTTTTGGGTGAGGTCGATTATTGGGGACAAAATGGACTTCTGCCCTTTTGGGGCAAATTAATTAGCCTTTTGCCCTTCTTCTCAAACTAAATAGGGATATACCCCTCTTTTGAAAATCAAGTTTTTCAAAATTGATTTAAGCCCTATAATGACGTTTTCAAGGACCTATAGTGACGTTTATAAAGACCTATAGTGGCGTTTTGTAACTTGATATCCATAAAATCGAGTTATAGGCAATAAATGATATCCATAAAATCGAGTTATAGGCAATTTTATTGCCTATAACTCGATTTTATGGATATTAAGTTATAAAATGTCACTATAAGTTTTTAAAATGTCACTATAAGTCCTTAAAAACGTCACTATAGGGCTCCAAAATTTTTTTTTTTTAACTCGATTTTGAGAAACTCGATTTTACTCGATTTTGAGAAACTCGATTTTCAAAAGAGGGGCATTTCCCTATTTAGTTTAGGAAGAAGGGCATAAGGCTAATTAATTTGCCCAAAAACGGCAGAAGCCCATTTTGTCCCGGTTATTGGATAACCAAATTTGCTATGATTATTTTTACTTAACTTGATAATATATGCTATTGTGATTAGTAAATAATCATTTTATATAGGCCAATAACTTTATCTTCATTATTCACAATCATCCATATTATTGTTGTTTTAAAAATTATAACACAAACAGGCTTTAAAAACAATATAGTCAATTGCCTAGAAGTGATAACTGCATAAGGAAATTTGTACTTTACATCCAAAATTAATAAAAATCAAAATCATGGCTTTAATCTTAAACAAAGCATACAAATTGCACTCGATAGTTAAATTGATTATTAAAACTAATTAATGGTCACGTATTCCCAATAATAACAACTACTAGTAACTCAAATGAAAACCTAACAACTTGCTTTAGTGTATGTGATACCTCCAAGGACTGAGGTTAGCCTCTTCTTTTAATTTTTTTTACGTCAAAACTTCAGCAACAGTATTATGAGTTTATTAACTGAATTTATTACAGATCTGTAAGACTTTGTATAATTCGCGATACACTTCAACCAAAATATGTTGTCCACACGCAGTCTAATTTGAATTTCTAGCATTTTATCAAAAAATAAATTTAATTTAAAATTTGACAGTCCACTACACGCTTTGGGTACTATTCCAAAGTGACCGTGCGATGGTGACTGAACACCTATGGAAGAAATTATAATATCTAGTCCCCATCAAAGTTGATAGGAACATGACATTTCTACGCATAAAAATCAAAGTTTTATTTTATTTATGAAGGTAATCAAAGTTATTAATTTATCAAAGTCTTTCAAATAAATCTATAAAACATGAAGATTTATAACTTTCAAATTTTTCATGGATAGTGGGTTACAGTTAACACAATTGGTAAAGTTTCTGATAGTTGTATAAGAGGTCTGAGGTTCAATCCTCGCCTACACCAAAAATTGATTGGAATCTTAGTCTGATGATAAGAAACTATTATCAGGAGCAGACGCTATAGGTTAAAACTATTTAAAAAAAAAAAAATTCATGGATTAGTGAAGTATAGTGATTGATATTTAAGGCTTAAAAAAACAAAACTAATTAAAATACTTACTCTCTTTCTATCCCAAAATGTTGATTTTGTTTAGAAAATCCAAATTTTAAGGAAACATCATTTAATGTATTGTATGTCTATCAATTAAAAAGATACAAATTTCTTGTACCATAATGTATTGAACAAATCTTGCCTTTTTTTCCCTTAGTTTATAGCTGTATAGATATTTTCCCTTAATGCTACTCTAAATGTAGCATATATATTATATGGTGCTAATTAAGAGACTATATAAAATCTTCCATTTAAAACTCAATCTGATATAAAAACATTTTTATGAAAGATGGTAATGGCACTAATGGCCATTTTGACTGCAATTTTCGACTAATCAAACTTTACTCTCCTTTATTCATCCTTCATCCAAATTGGCCATGAGTTTGGAACATTAATTTTGATCGATATTTGACCTAGCTTGATGATACAACAAAAAGGACCCAAGGATGTCATAAAAAAAATTTATACTAACCAACTACAACATTAACTACTAGTGATGATTGACACATGCCTACCCATCTCAATGGTACCTCTTGATGCAGAAATAACGATAATCTTTGGGTTCATTTACACCAAAAAAAAAAAAAAAAACAAATTTTAAGTTCATTGGAAGTTGTACTATAATCGAAAGCAATGACAAGCTAATGGAATGAATTTTCCAATATTTGTTTTACTGTAAAATATTTTCGCTTGAAATTTTCAGTAGTAAGACAAAATTTTTCAAGCAAAAACCATTAAAACTAGTGTCTCCCAACATCTAATTTGCGAAGGGAGAGCCATTTTGTGGTTTCTTTTTTTTAAATGATTTATCATTTTTTTTTGGGGGTAAAATGTTTAACAAAATTTTTATGTTCAACAAAAAAATATTTAAAAAAACTGGGGACATTGAGAGACGATTTCGTATTGTTTTCTGGAGGCGTACCCGACTCGCTGTAACACTCAATGGACTTGCACATCTCCACAGCTTTCGCAGCAGTTAATGCAGAGTAAAAGGAAATTAATGTTTTTGCGGTTGCCATTAATATCATACCAACCCAGGTGATTGAAGCCCGTATTTATTTATTTAATTAATTTTTTGAGAAACGGAAACCCATATTTTCGAGAATAGTGTCTTACCGTGTTTTTTTTCTCATATTTTCTTTTTAATAAATGTTTTATCAAATTTTCTTTGGTAAAACGTTTCACAAAATTTTACAAAAATTTTAAGCTCAACAAAAAAATATTTGAAAAAACTGGGGACATTGAGAAATAATTTCATATTGTTTTCCAAAGGCATACCCAAGTCGTTGTAAGTTTGTACCAGACAATGGAGTTAGACATCAAGAATGGAAACGTTTTGTAGCAATGAGGTTTCCAGTCTTTGGTTATGGTTGACCAGACCACGAGTCACGATTGATAGAAAAATTTCTAGCTTGATCTTTCATGTAACAACCTTCATTTATACCAAAGGGAGGGATATAGAATTTTTACGTCTCCACAGCTTTCGGGGCAGTTAGGCAGAGCTAAAGGAAATTCTATCGGTTCCATTAATATCACACCAACCATGGTGATTAGCATAAGCATTCCTATGGAGGAAACCCATAGGTAGCCCCAATGTTTCCGGTCCTTTTTAAAAGCAAATGGAAAGAAAACCCGTTTAGTTCAATGCAAACACCATGAGTCTTTGTGATTAATTAAACTTGTACGTTTCGGAAGTGCATGCTGCATTAATATATCAAAGGTAGACTTTGACAAGGTCCTAATAACGAGTAACGACTAATGAGTATATTACCAAATTTTTTTTAAAAAAAAAAATGTTAGGACATATGTGATTTAATGTTAGGAAAATATGTTAATATTTTATGTAATTGGCTAATTTTTTGACAAAATACACTTTACTCATATTTGGGTAGATTTAGGATGTGTTTAATACTTCAAAGAACAAAAATTCAAGTCTAGTATTGAAGCTATGCAAATCTGTCCAAATAACAAGTGAAGAAGGGCCGTTCATTAAACCTAGACAGATTCCTGACAGATAGCTATCTATCGAGTTCGACAGCTACTATCTATCGAGGTATTTATCGAGAATTACGAAAATCAGTTTTTCATATCTGATTTTCGGCCCCTGCTTATGTATTTGTGTAGAGTTTCTTTTCTTACAACCCTAAACATATATAAGCCTTATTTTAAAGGCCGTCACATAAGAGAATACAAGGAGAACACATGCAAAAGCTGACTGGTGCCTTATTCTCTCTGAAAGAAGCTATTACATCTTTTGCGCCTTAAGGTTTTGTAACCAAGTGCTTCTTGATCTTCATTGTTGATGAAGTGAAGAACTTTGCAGCCAACATCTTCTTCAAGTTGGTGAGTTAGTCACGTACTGAGAGTCGTGCATTTTTGGTTAGTCACGTACTGAGATTTGTGCAAAAAGGATGGCGTTCATATATTGAAGAGTTCAGAGGTTTTGAAGCGGTAGAAGGTTTCTACTATAAGTTCATCTACGGGGATTGTAAAGTCTAGGGAAGAAGTTTTGTACTAGATCTGAAACTTCTCTTTATTATAGTGGATTGTTTTTTGGGAAGGTTTCCCCCCAGGTTTTTACTGTGAAACTAGTTTGTTTCATTGGTTTTCTTGAGTCATCATATCTTGTCTTATTTATTTTTTTTCCACTGCATGATATTGATGTTTGTTTGTTTTAACAAGGTTTATTCATAATAAATCTAATTAACAATTTGGGTTTAAAACTTGTTAATTATATCAATCGGGTTCTAAATTTCCCAATAAGTGGTATCAAAGCGGGTACACTCTGATTGAATTAATTTCCTGAGTATGATTCTTGACTCTTGTTATCATGGATCATGGATAATCTCTTTTGATTCCTCCTTGATTTGATGGAACTAATTATACATACTGGAAAGATCATATGGGTGATTGAACAACAGTTTGGTCATTTATTTGATGTGGGCAAAGATTAGGTCTATTAGTCTAGTACACTTGACCTATTTTATCTACATATAGGAAGAGATTATAATAAGAGGGTTCACAAATAAGAAATCTATTAGTGGTCTCTTATTAGCTAAATGCATGGATTTATTAAGAGAGCAAGAGATTGAGTGCCCTCCAGACTCATAGAGGTTGATATTATCACCTTGTGTGAGTGATGCTAAAAACAGGGACGGATCTATATATTGACTAGGGGGCAATGGTCCCCCTAATTTGTTTTTTTTTTGTTTTTTTTTTATAATATTAGGATATTAATAAGTACTAATTTTAGCAATTTTGTTCAATAAAATTACATTTTGCCACCCTTTAACAATGCTGTAGGAACCAAGTATAAGACTTCTGGGCCTTAAATCACTTAAGCTCACAATTTATTTGTAATGGGCTTGAAGATTTCCTACTATGGGTCGTTCTCGGCAGAGAGACTCAAAGCAACACTCAATTGATACTCTCTCACTTAACTGTTTTCTCTCAATTTTTCTGAACCCCTTCTTCTCCCAACTTTCTTCTATTTATAGCCAAGGTTAGTGGGGAGATTATGATTACAGTCACTGTTAGTGCTACTGAAGGTCTAATATTATCTGGTTAAAGTAGATGTTTAGGTGAGAGGGCGGTGCAACATTTATGATCTTGGAACTTGGTTCCATCTTGACCGACTATGTTCGGCAACTCAGTTTCCCGTGCATATCACGATTTTCCCGGGCACGGCTCATATACTTGCCCGGGAACATTTAACCGATCACCTCTTGGAATTCAATACCCAAAACTTGTTTGTTCATTAAGGAAGTTTCAAGAAGGGCGCAGGGTAACTGGACCTTTCTGCTGGGCCTGTGCCCAAGGCCGGTATGGGCCTGGGATCTCGGTGCCGTACAAATGCCATCAATTCTTTTAAGAGTAATGTTATAGTCGCACACTTTTTTACAACATTTTTACAGATTGTTGAGATAGCAAATTCTTATTAGTTTGCACACTTTCATCACTTTTTACTTATCAGTAACCACTCACCACATTAGCACTTTGTAAAAATTTTGTAATTTTGGCATTTTCCACCTTTTAAAGGCCATATAAATTAATAGATTAAATCTAAAACAAAATGTACAAGTCCAAAAAAATTAGCCCAACAACAAAAATTACCAATAATAAAGCTTAAAAAAAAAAATATGCCCAATCAATCTATTTTACCCAAAATAAGCAATTTGGCCATTAAAAAAATTTTAAACAAAAATATTTAGTGATAAAGTAATGGAGTCAAAGGCTAGAGCTACCGCACACAGCTAGTAGCAGAGCTGCCCCACTAACTTCAAGTCCTGGTTCCATCCCTAGGTGAAGATTAGGAAATATGTAGAATTCCAGCCCCGCAAGAGATTAAGAAGGCAATCTAGGACATGCATGGCAGAACTAAAATCCCCAAGTCTTGATTGTTTCACAGTGTTTGTTTACAAAAAGTATTGGCAAGGGGGGGGGGGGGGGAGTTTATTGTAACATGACTAAGGAAATTTACTGTCAAATCAGATTGCCCTTATTAATCAGTGTATCCTTAGGAGATGGATTGCAAAGATTTAATGAAGTATCGGTCCAAGAGATTCTTCATAGCTTCAAGAGGAGAAAACTAAAGGTTGGTATGCTAGCTATATTAAGTTAGATTGTCGAAGGTTGTATGAAGATCCAGTACAATACTTAGTATTATACCTGGTGCAATTAACCCCTCTCTCTCTTACAGTATATGTTTTTTTTTTTTTTTTTTTTCCACATTTTTATTTAACTTTTTGCTTTTATTAACCTTTTTTAATCAATAGTTGAGATTGAAATTTACTTTTTTCAACTATTAATCTTAACCATTGATCTGAATTGCATTAGATACAATACTCTAAATACTGCAATTGATCTCAATCCGTCGAAGGTATATAACAGAGGCAATCGGAGATTTCTAAGGCTAGCATTGTGTAGCTCCGGATTCAATGAAAAGTTCATTAGTTCATTGTATCATGGAAATGTCACCACAGTCTCCTATGAGATCTTGATGCAAGCCTAGATAGTTAGCCTCGTAGGGAGTTTAGGTAAGGAGATCCCCTTATTCAGTAATTATTCATTCTATTCCAGTAATTGCTGTGAAGAACGATTGAAAGAGAATTTTTTTTTTTTTTTTTTGATGGGGATTGAAAGAGAATTATTGGAAGACAGACTTTCAAGAATTAAATTAAAAAATGGTGGGCCAACAACTGCGCCCATCTTATGTGTGCAAATGACATCATATTCTTCGAGACCATGCAAAGTCTTCATGAATGATTCAACATGCAAGTTAACTATCAATCTAATATAATTTGTAACGTTGACTTTATTAAATGCTTCCAACTTAATTTTACTCTGTTTATGTATGATAATCAGTTTGACTCAAGAAAATTTAGTACCACAAGTTATCCCATAGCTTCTTAATTTACCACAATTATGACATGAAAGAGTGTCAGTGATGGAGAAAAAAATGGTGAATTCATGTATAAGTGATAGGCAAACTACTCACAGTTTGCATATCAAAATTATAGTAAAAAATTGAAAAATATTGTGTGGTCTTGGAACTACTCATTTGACTTGATTAGTTTATGAAGTATTAACCATCGAATAAACATAATTTGTAATTTCTTTGACTTTCTTCAAGCTTAATTTGACTTAAGTTATAATTTATTAAGGCAATAAATCAATTTGGAGTATAAATAAATGTTGGATTAAAAAAAAAAAAAGAGATTATAAGAAAGGGTAAACTTCACTAACCAATAAACACGCCTAACGTATTTTGTAAACATGGACCTACCGCGTGTTTATTATCAGACAATTACTGAATTACATCCTTTGTGATTTTCTCTCATAGCATTGTGAGAGATTGCACCCCCGGCCCTTTTTTAGGTGTTAGGCCAAATTCACGTGAATGGGTGGAGTTGTGTTATTATCTCTCAAAATGGAGGTTCGACTGATTATATTTTCCCTTTTAGATTAAGGGTTTTACAATGGAGTCGTCACTTATTTAATCATTTGAAAAAAAATAAGAAAACCATAATTGAAAAAATCATCATTTTATTACATGGCTTTGGTCCTAGATACAATCTAAGATAAAGTATATGGCTTTGTTTCCTAGTTACAATGTAGAAATTGAAAATTACAGGAGTAAGCATTGATCTATCAACCCTTGATCTAAGCTTGGAGGCAATGTTAAAAAGTGGGAAGGTGTTAGGCACTCACCTTGCCTAGTGAAACCAGTCTTTTAGACTATAGTAGCCAACATTCATATCATATCATCTAATTTGTTATCAATCAATTGCATGTTGAATTTAATGTGTATGCATGTGATAAACCCTAATTCCCTTCATTAATCATTGCATTTGGATTGCAAAGTAAATTCTAGTGAATGTATGTGGATGGTGATACCTAGATTCAAGGATTTAAGAGAATTATGAAACAAACATGTGTTTCATGTTTTTTATGTGGATTTGGGATCAAAGCTAGTGTTATGCATGAATATGTGATGAATGATCAATAAAATGTGAAGAACGCATATGAACAATTAAGAACATCCAAACATATTCAAGGAATTTAAATAAATACTAGCATGCTCTAATCTTAATCTCATCATAATAATATAAAAAACAAGTTAAGGAAAGAGATTATACTTTCATGCAAGATCCATACGGTGGAGGAGAAGGCTCTTGGTGGAAGTCTTAAGGTTGGAGTTGAAAAGAAGAACTAGGAGAGGGAAAGTAAGTCACTCAATACCTTGAGTCTCAAGAAGACCAAGATATGACAAGACTACTCAACTTCACTAGAACTCAATAAAGGAGAAGAGAGGGTGTTTCTATGTGTTTTAGAATGGGGGAGAGGGGGGTTTATATAGTAATGATAGAGAAAATATGAATGAAAAGTCATTTAATGAGAATTGACAAATGATCAAAAAGAATCATGAACCTAGACCTTATTTTAGACTTTAGGGAAATCTGGTGCATTAAATGTAGAGATCAGTAGGAGTGATGAGTAAGCAAAATTCGGTTTTCTCGTAACTATTGTAATAGCCTGCAAAGCCAAATTCAAAAAATCATATCTTACTCAATTTTGATTGGAATTGTCTCGTTCTTGTGCTCAAATTGAAGCCCCAGATGTCTAGTGAAAAATTAACCTCATTCACAGATTCAAAATATTCTGAGAGATATCAACAAAATGGTGAGCAGGGGTCATTTGTTAGAAAATAATTTTAGCACAATTAACATTAATATGTCCCAAATTAGTTTTCAATTAAAATTAATAGGCTCCAATCACTCCCATTTCAGACTTAATTAATTCCAAATTTATCCTAAATTAAAAAGATAGTTACACAAATTACTCACTGAATAATTATTGTTTGACTATCTAATTAATTAAGTGTGTGCAACCTTACCATAAAGTGTAGTCCATGCAATCAAATTATGACACGTCCTTAATCTCAAATTGATTATAATTATAACCAATTGAAATCAATTATTCATAATCACATATAGTCTGACTCTGTAGACACCGCATTTTGTGCCCCTTATGACTTAAGCCCCCGTTCCCCAATGATGCTCGAACTCTAAGGCACAAGACCAGTTTAGAGCCCAATCAAATATTAAGTTGACTTAAGGAGTATTAAAATGGAAAATATAACCTTTTAAATGAGCAAAAATCTAGTTTTGGAAAATTAAATGACCAAAGTGGCCCTTGGCCGATGTACGTGAGTCACGGCCTGTGTATGCAAGCTAAAGCTTGCGTATGCAGGCACATTCTTGTGTACGTGGCTAAAGTTTCAAAAGCATAAGAAAGACAAGTTTTCTGCAATAATGTCTGAGGTTTGGAAGGAATCCAACATCATTTGAGGGCCATTCAAAACCCTATTTTTTCAACTGTAAAAAGCCATACATGGTACATTTTCAAAACACAAAAATCCCATGGGAAAAACCTAAGATTTACTAGAAAATAGTGAATCAAAAGGGAGTTTTTCACAAAACACCCTCAAGTCTTTTTATGATAGATTTAACTAAGGGGAACGGTAAAAAATCAAGCCTAGGAGCTTTTGCTTCAAGGTATGCTTTAAAAAATTTTCTTTTTCATATCTACTTTAATCTGTTTCTTTTACTTTGTTTACGTTTACATTTGTTTTTTAGGTTAGTTTTAGGTTTTCTTTCTGTCTTTAAGCATGATTGGTTGCTAGATTTTACGTTTTTTGTTTCTACTCTATTTCTATGTTGATTAGGATTTCTGGGTAAGGATCTGCATACGCATGATCTAGCTTGCGCACGTAGGCTGAACTCATCCATACGGAAAACTATTCTAGTGTGCATGATGTCGTTACCCAGAAAACCCTAATTCTTTGTTTTGTTTTTTGTTTTTTTTTGTTTTTTTTTTTGTTCTACCTTCACATGTCTTTCTGAATAAGCCTTTTTTCCACATGTTTCAAGCCCCATGACCATTTGTTTGCCTTTTAACATGTTTTTTGTTATCACATGTTTTGATTAGGGTTTAGGTTAGGGTTTTCTTAGTTTTAATACTATTGCATTCATTCACATGTTCATGCATTGATGCCATAGGTGTTGTGTTGCTGAGAGGTAAGTAAAGGGTAAGCCATGCATTAACAATGTTCATGCATTTGTGTTAGGGTATTTTAGATGTATGATTAAGGTTTCTAGTGTGTTAACATTTTGTTTTTAATATGTTTTGTTTGATGACATGCTTGCTGCCATGTTTTAGATGAATGCTAGGGTTTTCTTTTATATGTTTGGCTCTCTTTTGTTTGGATAGATGGATAAGTATGTGTTTAGGGTTAAAGATGCATGTTAGTGTGTGTGTGAGTCTAGAATACAAGTATTTAAATGGTTTTTAATAGGGTTAAGATATAGGACACAATGATGGGAGGTCAACCTTAAAGTTGGGTGATCTAGGGCTCCTAACACCTTCCCAAGAGTATACCTAAACTCCAAACCCAAACTCTGGTAATAAGATCAAAGGTCTTTTCTCAAAAGGGCGCTATATTCATGGTTCCTAGACCATATAACTAGGTGGAGACTCCAATTTTGATTTCCCCTTTCCCTTGCACCCACAGTGGGACTCTATTGGGGATGGTGAGTTTAATTCCTGTGTCTTATGTCTTAACTTGAATAAAAATTGTTTCAATACTTGTTTTGCACACCCATCACTTGTTCTCTTTGTCCCTTAACCTTGGTTGGTGATGAGTGGGAAGATGGAAGGATCCATTCGGGCCCAAATTTTTCAAAGTTCATCCCACCAACTCACAATCGGTGCCATCGCCTATAATGGGCCTTGAGTACATTAAAGATTTGCTACCAATCCACTATGGGGTCCACTTAGGCCCTCGGTTGGAATCATAGCCCACCTAGTTATAAGTGACCTACTTATCTATCCCTTTAGCCTTAGGGAGCCTACTCACACTAGAGAGATCCTAGATCCTACCTTGAAGGGCACCCTTTATATATATCTTGTTTGTTCAACCATATATCATGTGTTCACATAATCCTATAGGACAAATAAAAGGTATGAAAATGGGAGGGAAGACCCTAAAGCTATGGTATACCCTAAGATGTTATGGGATAAAAGATAAGAAGTTCTTACATATAAGAGGCTTGTCCCTAAATCCAAATGTATATCTTAACTTGAAAGGTTCATAAGACCATAGCCTAGTTGCAATCATAGGCCCAAGTGGAAAAAGCCCTTTTGAAAAAGAGGACTTTGGGCCTAAGGTAACAAATACGCTATTGACTTAGCATCAAAATCCTACAAAATTGATATGAACTTCCCTAATCTTGGGCTTCCTTGTTGCATGCGTAGGCCCAAAATGATGAGAACTTCGTGGACTTTGAGAGGAAGGCTACAAAATATTCTAGCTAGAGGGCTATTTCAAGGGGAAAAAAAAGGTGATGAAATAATGAATAAAGGTTGAAAAGCCCAAAGGTGATAAATACATTGTAGGACCAAGTTTGAGACAAAAGGTCGAAGATTCCTAAGTACATTCTAATGAAAGCCCACAAGAGTAGGGTGGGAGCTTTATTGTAAATAGTCCAAAGCCCAATGAAACAAGGGGCAAGGATCCATGAGAGGAAAGGAGTGATATTGTAATTGGGCCTTCATTAGAATGAGCTTAAGAATTTTCCAAGAACATGTAAAGAGTAAAAGGAACCTTTTATTTGGAACTTGAATTTAATAAAAATGGGGCTTCTTTTTAGGCATCATTGCACCGCCAAAGTCAAGAAAGCATGTCCCCACTCCCATTCGGATTCAAGAGAAAGGAAGCCGCTTGATTAAGATAAAGGATACATACCAAGAAGAAGAAAATGCCCAAGAGACAATGGCTACCTCCTCAGAAGACCCAATGGCACAAAAGATCCTTAAAGCTTTAGATGAACATGGAGAAGCTCTCAAGAAAATGGGAGGACGCCTCACTAGGTTAGAAAAATCTCAGCTTAAGAAATCCACACATTAGGAAGTACATGATGATGAGGAGGAACTGGAGGAATTGTACGAAAAGGACAAAGCAGAATATGAAGGGAACAAGCAATTTGAGAAGCTCACCGTAGAAACCGTAGCTATGAGGGAAAAGATGGAGAAGATGTAATTTGCCTTCCGTAAAGCATAAGGGATGGTTGACTACCTCTATAACATAGGGGGAGTAAGCTCAAAGGCTCCTTTTGCATTACCTCCCAAGTTCAAGATCTCCGATACTGAAAATTTTGATGGGACTGGGGATCTAAAGCAATACATAAGAAGATACCTAAGCATTGTAGAAATGAAAGGGGTAGATGAGAAATAAACTTTGCATGCATTCCCTCTCTCACTCACGGGAGGTGCATCAAGGTGGTACTATAGCCTTGATCTAAGCAAGACTAAGGTGTGGAATGAGCTAGTGGAGTTGTTTATGGACCAATTCATCTTCAATACCATGATTGATGTGACTCTAAGGGATTTAGAGACTACCAAGCAAGGTGTGGGGGAGACATTTGCTGAATATATGACTAGATGGAAGAACAAGATATCTAGAATAGTCAATAGGCCAAATAAGAAAGACCAAATCAACATGATTATCAAGAACTTGCTTCTGGTTTACAATAGTTGGCTTTATCATCACCTATTAGATCATTTGGAGAATTATGTGATTGTGGAACAAGAATTGAAGATACTCTCAACAATGGACAATTGGAGAAAGGGTAAAGTAAGCCTCCAACCAAGAAGACGTATGGAAGGGGGGGGGGGGGGCGGCCCACCACTAAAACACCTAGTCCCGTAAATGTGAGTGCCATCATACCCCAACAAACACTCGCCTACCCAAAGAAAGCTCGCCAAGAGTTCTCCGACCTAGGAATGACCCTTACCCAAGAATATGAAAACCTATCCTCTAAAGGATTTATCAAGCCTTTAGACCCCACACCCATGCTTAATCCCATACCTCTCTCTTGGAATCTCAATGAATATTACCACTACCACCAAAAATCTAGCCATAAAATTGACAATTTCTTTCACTTCAAGCATGAGATACAAGACCTCATTGACAATGGAACTCTCCTAAATCCCAACATCATTACCAAACCCAAAATTATAAAGAACCCTTTGCTCGATTACCATAGGGCTTCCCTTCCATATCAAAATTGGGTACAAATAGATGAAGTTGAAGGAGATTGCTTGAAGTTGATAGAAACTACAACTGTCAAAATCAATGCCATGACAGTCCAAGGACTATGGGATGAAAAGGATGAAGTCCTAAAGGAAGTGATAGTAATATAGGGAATACTTCCCAAAGGGGTGTCGGAATTGAAGAAAAGTATTTTGGAGAACAAAGGTTTTGTGATAGAGTTATAGTGAGAGAGTGGATGCAAAACAAAGGTCATCACCATGTTCATGAATCTAGGACCTATAGCAAAGGCCTTACATGGTGTAAACTGACAATCACCCCAATTAGAAGGGCACACGCAGAAAGCAGAAATCATCTCGTCTTTGGACACAGTCCTCAGATGCTCACAGCTAGGGTAGTCAGGATGCTCTACCCTTGGAACACGGAGCACATCGGATACTAACTCTGGTGTGACAACAATGCGTGTACTGTGAACGCGAGTATGAAAAAGAGGTACTGAAGAATCGAGTCCATGCACATTGGAGTAAAACTCCTGAATTAGCACAAATGGACATGTGACCGGGACATCACACAATGACTCCCAACCCTGACTGTGAATGACATTAGGTAGGTCAGTGTCGACGAAGTTCGCTAAAATGACTTGGCGTTTACAATGAAAACCTTGTCGAGAAAAGTTCTCTAAGAAGTCGTTTCGAGCATCCTCATCACAGAACCAAATAAAAGAAGGGGTAGGATCAGAAGATGAAGTGGAGGCCCTAGAACGCAAAGGGTTCTGGGATGGAGCAGATTTACATTTTGGTGCCATTGACGCACTAACATAAACTAGAGAGTGAGGGGGAAGAAAGAGACAATCAGAAAAGCTCCAAATAGTTCAAATATAGAGAAATATATTGAATGTAACGTACGTATGCATGAAAATGCATAAACATGTGACGTACAAAGTAAAAAGCATCATGGGCTCAGCCTAATCCAAACCTATCAGGACACAAACACACATAACTAAATGCATGAAAATACAGTTATAATGCACATGTAATGCAATGCATGAAGTTTTTAAGATCAAATCTTCAAAACCCATCCCAAAAATTTCAACAATAACTCACCAATTTTGAAAAACCCCAAAACCTAGGTCTAAAAGCATGAAATGCATGAATAAAGAGAAAAAAAGAGATTATACCAAGTGATTTGAAGCAAGGAAAGGCCGAGCATGACATGGGTTGAAGGTTTTGAGAGAGAAGAGAGTGTTTAGGAGGTGAATAGGCACAAATAGATCGAGAGAGATCGAGAAAATGAGGATCAAATCATGTTGAAACCTATTTATAGGTGTTCAGTAATTCTTGACAGATAGAGGTGTCAAGAGGTGTTGAGACAGGTGTCGAGGAAAAAAGACATCGACAGATGAAGCTATCAAGAGGTGTTAAGGAAGAATTCATCAGACACGATCAAAGAAGCTCGATCAATCCACCAGTTGTCGAGAAGCTATCAAAGGTCCAGGAACTTTCTTGATTGATCCACTAGCTGTTGAGAGAGCTATTGAGATTGTGAATAGAAATAGCTTAAGATCTCGATAGAAAGGCCAGGTGTTGAGAGGTGTTGAAGAGGTGTCGAGGTTGCTTAAAAACAGTTTTTCAAAAAGGGAAAAACACAGATATGAATGCAATCAAGCATGCAACTTAACCAATGATCCAATCAACATTTTAAACTCTCAACAACAATTTTTAAGCACATGGATCCCAAAATACACACACACACACACAACAAGTCTAACCAATTTTATATTTCAAAAATAAGTCAAGATAGTTTAGTGAGCATACAATAACACATGTAAACCTTGCCAAATCACATTGTACCTACACATGTATCAAGAGTAGCAAAGAATATTGCATGTTGTGTGTGAAAAATATCGTAAGATTGCATAAACGTAACATGTTATGACGATTTGAGATATGAGAAAATCACTTTAACTCACACAAAATCATAATTGTTTGATGGGGACTATCACCTTCGAGGCACATCCTATAACTTCCACATCTTCTAGAATACACACTTGAAATTATATTTAAAGCATTTTGATCTTTTTGCTTTTATTTTTCTTTGCATATTTTTCTTTTTAAGCAAATCATGCATGGGCATATAAGACAAAGAGAAGAAATACCCAATTATGTTAAGCATTTGACATTCCAATTTTTCTATGCTAAAGCACACAATGTCATTTCATGATTGGTGGGCAACAGTGATGAGATAGTTATTTATGCCTTTCTCTCAGTATTTTCTAGTCCTTCCTATCGAAAAGAGTGATACAAGTATTAAGTACAAGAGATTACTTAACCTTACTCATCACAAACATGAGCCATAAAGTTCACTTGCTTAGTCACGCATAGAGATGCTCATCTAAGTTACAAGAGATACAAAGTTTAGAAAACTTTGTTTTCATGGCCATCCAAGGTACACAAGTACCAAAGTACACAAAACACACACTGTTTTTGTATTTTTCTGATTTTTCAATTATTTTTTTATTTTTATAAGAAAAAAAAATAAACAAAATTGAAAACAAACAAAAACATGTTAAACAAAGCAAAGCATAAAACTAGATGCAAATGCATAAGGAAGAAGGAGGAGAAAAAGAGATCAATTCATGGAGAAAACACTAATGTTTTGATGAAGGAATTCAAAACGTTTGCTATCTAGAGGTTTGGTGAACAAGTCAGCCTTTTGATCATCGGTATGAATAAACTCAAGAGTGAGAATACCATCTTCGACAAGCTCCCTAATGAAGTGATGTCGAATTTCTATGTGTTTGGTTCAAGAATGTTGAACCGGATTCTTAGAGATGTTGATGGCATTGGTATTGTCATAATAGATGGTGAGATGCTCTTGACAAATACCATAATCATGAAGGAGTTTTTGCATCCATAGGAGTTGGGTGCAACAGCTACTAGCAGCGATGTACTCAGCTTTTGCAGTGGATAAAAAGATGGAGTTCTGCTTTTATTTATCCAGGAGACAAGATTGTTACCCACATAAAAACAACCCCACAATGTACTCTTTCTATCATCAGCATTCCTAGCCCAATCAGCATTAGAATACCTAGTTAAAACATCATTTGTGTCCTTGCTGTACCACACATCGAACTCAGCAGTGGTTTTGACATACTTTATGATTCTTTTTAAAGAAGTCATATGAGATTCTTTGGGATTAGCCTGATATCTAGCACACACTCCAACACTGTAACTAATGTCAGGTTTACTAGCAATAAGGTAAAAAAGACTACCTATCATGCTTCTATGTAGAGATGAGTCTACACTTTTGCCTAACAAGTCCACAGTGAATTTAACATTTGGGCTCATAGGGGTTCTAACAGAAATAGTAGATTCCAAACCAAATTTTTTCACAAGATTCTTAGTATATTTAGATTGAGATATGTTAGGTTTTGAGTTTGTAATGTTGGCAAACCATGACAAAACATGACAAAAACTAAGTCTTATTAGTTTAGAATGGTCTATAATGAAGCCCAAGACAAAAAACTCAAGTTCGGGATAAAAACAAATGAGTTACAAGTTGGTTGGTTTGATTGATGCTAATGATTTTCGATCGATCCAAAATCACATATCAGCAAAATCAACAAACATAAAAAGGCCATAACTTTGACCGTTTGAAGCCCAAATCGCGAGCCGTTTTTCCAGTATTTAAAGGACATTATTAGAGATATTAGAGTGCATCTTGTGCCTCTTTTGTAGATCTAGGGTTTTGTACCCAAAAGCTCTCTTATGTCTTCTATCGGTGTTATTCCTTGAAGAATCTCAAGATCCGGTGTTGTAGAAGTTGCTGCCTTCTTTAGTCATCAAAGGTGCTGATGATCTAAACCTTCAAGGGTGGTCTTGGAGTCACAAACAGGAGACTTTGTGTTGCTAAACTTTTGAGTGGGATCTCAAAGTCACAAACGTGGGTGTTTGTGTTTTGCAAAGGCCAAATAAAGAAGGAGTCCGTGGTCTTGGAGCTTGCACGTGGTCGTGTCAGTAAGTTTCTATTGGTGGGTAGTAATAGGATGTTAGTGGTCTAAGTTGCTATTGTAAAACTTCGATTCTTTCTAGTGGATTTGCTTTTTACCTTGAGGATAGCTAGGTTAAATCCTCCCCAGGTTTTTTACCGGTTTGGTTTTCCTGGGTTATCATATCTTTGTGTTATTTATCTTTCCGTTGCTATGCATGATACGATTGTTTGACTGTGATAACCTAGATTTGGAATTTGGACTTAGTAACAACTTGGCTAATTACCTAGGTTGATCCAATTGTGTTTTTAAGGGTCTACTATCAAGCTAAGAATATACCTGAATCTTGTTGACAAATCTGTAATCTAAGGAAGTGAGTTAGCTCTCCAATCGTGCTCATCTCGAACTCAGCTTGCATGAGTTTTGAGAAGCCATGAGCAAGTTCATCCTTAGTTGACCCAAAGATGATATCATCAACATAGACTTGAGCAACTATCAACTCGCCATCTCCCTTTTTGTTGAAGAGAGTTTGATACACCAAGTATTGTGTGAGCCGATCATACCAGGCCCTAGGGGCTTGCTTTAAGTCATAAAGTGCCTTCTCAAGATACAATACATGATCTGGAAAGAGTGGATCAATGAATCCTTTTGGTTGAGCCATCTAGACATCTTCTTTTAGTAGCCCATTCAAGAAAGCAGTCTTTACATCCATCTGATAAAGTTTGAACTTCAAATGACATGCTAGGGCAAGGAGAATTCTGGTGGACTTTATATGGGCAACCGGGGCAAATGTTTCATCATAGTCTACTCCCTTAATCTGTGAGTATCCTTGAGTTACAAGCCAAGCCTTGTTGCGAATCACATTGCCCTCCTCATCAGTCTTATTGCGGAATATCCACTTTGTACCAATGATGTGCTCACCCTCCGGCTAGGTACTAAAGTCCAGACATCATTCCTCTGAAACTAAAGCAGTTCATCGTGCATTGCTTCGACCCAACTTTCATCCTGAAGAGCTTCCTTAACTATCTTGGGTTCAACCTACGACAAATAACAAGAATAAGACATAAAGTTAGCAGCACATTTATGAAATGTACATTTCCTTAATGTGAATTCATTATGAGACAGTATAGTTTCTTCTTAGGCAAACTGAGATCTTTTACAATGGTCATCACAAGTGAATTTAAATAACTTTTAGACTTGTATTTTTTGATACACTCAAACAAGCAGAGATTAGAAAAACAAGATGTATTTGAATTAAAAGATCTCTTTGAGCCGGTTGCAGCCATGACAACAGGTGTCAATGGATCAAACACAGCAAAAATTAAAACCTAATCAGAGTGTGCCTGCTCTGATATCACTTGATAGGCCAAAAATGAATTGACCCATTGTAATAAATTAACCAATTAATTTAGCTAAGTGAATTAATTAAGTTAATTAACATGCAAACGTATGGTAGCACAAACAAATCACCAATAAACTAAGTATGCAGTGGAAAATAAATTTAACACGGTAATTTGTTTACGAATGGGGAAAACCAACATGGCAAAAATCCCACCGGGTGATTTTAAGGTCATCACTCCCGAAATTCCACTATTATCACAACAAGCGGTTACAAGTAAAGGAATCCCAGTACCTTATACCAACCAACAATTGAAGCCTTATCCCAATACCAAATTGGACTTGTTTTGTAGTGATAATTTCTCCTTTCGATGCACGGCTCTCCAATATGTGACTAACCAATTGCATGGATCCCAGTACGCAACTTCAACCACCAACTAGAGAAGTTTATTAGCTACAAAGTTCTTCAGTTCATCCCAACGATGAAGATCAAGAAGATGCTTGGTCACAACACCCTACAGTGCACAAACATTGCAACTTCTTCACAAGCTGATGAACTAGGGCAAAACTGTGTCTCCGGTCACAAATTGTTTGAACAAAATTTGCTCAACACTTGTGTAACTTGTTTACTCTTTGACAGCCCTTAAGATAATCATTTTATATGTCTAGGGATGTGAGAAAAGAAAACCCAAATACATAAACACAGATTGGAGTCAAAACAGAACTGAAAATATGTTTTTCATAAACCTTGACAGATACCCTATTTGTCGAGCTGCTATCGAGCCACGGGGTTGAACAACTCTTTAAGCTTAATAGATGGCTAGCTGTCGAGCTTTAATGACAGGCACTTTTCAGCCTGAATCTTGGATAGACTTGCATGGCTTCAACACTTGATCTTAAAACTAAGTTTCTTGAAGAATTAAACACATCCTAGATCTACCTAAATACAAGTAAAGTGCGTTTTGTCAAAGGATTAGCCAATTACATAAAATAGTGACATGTGTTCTTAACAAGTGAATCACATATGTCTTAACAAAAACAATTCATAAAGTAGATAAGTGTTACAAAATAAAATATATGATAGCTCTATGTTTTTAGGGTATAGCACATGATAGTATTTGTAATTTTCCCTATATATAATAAATTAAGGGAAATATAAATTAATTGTATCACAGCTTGGTGTAGTACCTCATATTTGCAATTGTACCATTCAATTATGTTTTGTTACATGAGAATTTATTTTAAATTAAACCATAGATAGTTCAACCAAAAATAAAAAGTCCATGCAGTTAACCTTAACCATATAGTAATCTGTATGATATTTAGATATCTCATGCGTGTTGGGTTCTCCATATTATTGCAAATTACGTTTGCTTTTATGAGTTGTCATTCAGTATTTGCTTTCTTGTGTATTTGGTTTATATTTAGTTTCTTTATTTTGTTATCATTATCATTTCCATATCATTATCTTATTTTATCTTTTCTTTTATTTAGTTAGTTTGATGAGTGTTTAATATTTTCTCTAATTAATGAGTCTTTTTAAAGAGTTCAAATTATATATATTTTTGTCTTTCTTTTTTTTGGTGATTATCAAGTTTGACTAATTATTTTAGTGTATGTGCTCTAAGTGGCCAACCTAAGTTAGAATAAAGCTTACCATTATATAAAAAATGGGTGTAACCCTATTAGCTTTGATGAAGTGTCACCCTGTTACAGTTTTTCCCTATATATATTATTACAACATGTAGGAGGATTCAAACCCTTTTTTTTTTTTTTTTTTTTTTTGGTACCGGCAAAAAAAAGTTCCTCTGTTACAATACGTGGTAGTTCATATTTCATAAGATCATGCATATAAATTATTTTTAATCATATGATTTATTTAAATAATTTACTGACATATGTATTTTAATAAACAAAAATTATCATCTGAAACATCGTATAACACGCAAGTATTTTAATTTACTGACATATGTATTTTAGAGGACAAAGTTGTCCAAAATAGTAAGCAAAATCTTCATGAATTATATTGGTTGACTATTACACGCAAGTAACCATCAAATTAATATAATTTGCAACTTTGACTCTATTTCAACTTAATTCGAGTCAGTTTTGTATTTGATAATCAATTCATGACCAAATCCTTGTGTGTCATATTGCTTATATTATTTTTGTTACTTTTTTTTTTTTTTTTTTTTTTTTTTTTTTTTTTGAGAAACCAGACCTTACGGCCCAAATAGATACAAAAAAGAACTTACAAAATGTCCCTCGCAACAAGGGGGGCTAAATCTTCAGGTATGGACTCAATCCAAACCTGAAGCCCACTGCTAGACTTAGAGCGTCTAGCAAGGAAATGGGCAACCGAGTTGCCTAAACGCCTAACATGATTAAACTTACAGTGCTGAAACTCAGCAACAAGAACAAGACAATCTTGGATAACTAGACCATACTCAGGATGAAAAACCTCTCTACAATGCAATGCCCGAATGATGAGATCATCATCCCCTTCAACCACTGCCATGGAAATACACAGCCCCTTCGCAAACATCAAAGCTCTTCTGCATGCTAGAGCTTCCACCGAAGCAACAGAGTTGGGGAGAGAGACACATTCAGCCAATGAGCCTACCACGCTACCAAAGGAGTTCCTAATAACCACCCCAAGACCAGCAGCATCCATCTCAGAAAAAATGGCTCCATCAAAGTTAATTTTGAAGAAGTTGGGGTTGGGAAGCCTCCATCTAGCAGAGGGAACACCTACTGCTTCTGCCTTGCTTTCACGCCCCTTGGCAGATTTGAACTCCAACAAGTATGAGTCAGCTCTAGCCCGAATCATATGGTATTCAAGGACAGAATCCCCTATTCGTTCAGCATTCCTTCTATTCCAAACCAGCCAAAAAATCACAGCCACCAGCTCAACCTCTATCATAACCTTTTTCAATAGCAAGACTGCCCAGAGATCAACAAAACAAGAGAATTTTTTACTAGTGATTTTCATAAATTCAGCATGAGTTTCCCAAATCACCAAAAGCCTTCTACAACTCCAAAGAGCATGAATCAAGTCTTCCCCATCAGCTTTACACATAGGGCATATAGCTGATTTCACTACCTTTCGGCGAAACAGATTATGAAGAGTAGGTAAGGCTTCATTGGCAGCTCTCCAAATTAAGTGTCTCACCTTGTGGGGCACATTCAGATCCCAAATGCTTTTCCAGAGGTGACTATTGCCTCTGCCTGAGGAGGTGCATGGTAGTAAATTTTTATCATGTTGGACAAGAAGATGGTAGCTTGATCGGGTAGTGTACTCGCCATGGGGAGAAGGCAGCCACACTTGCTGATCTTGAGCATCAAAAAAACTTAGGGGGATGCCTTTGATTTTCTTTCCTTCGAAAGGTAAGAATCTTTGGTCAATCAAGCTAGAATTCCATGTATGGGAGTCATGATCAATAAGTTCACAGACCCTAGAATCCGAAGCCAAACCAGTAACAGGGGAGACAACTCTTAAGCCCATAACTTGAGGGAGCCACTTATCTCCACAGATCAGAATGGAATCACCGTTTCCAACTCTCCAAATTCTTCCAAGATCAATAACATGCTTAGCTTGAATTATACTTTTCCAAGCATAAGACCCTTTCTTCATATTATCACAATCCAAAATAGAGCAGGTTGGGAAAAATTTTGCCTTAAAAACTTTATGGAATAAAGATTCCTCATTTTTCACCAAGTGCCAGATTTGTTTGGCAAGGAGCGAGTCGTTAAACTTACTTAATTCTTTGAAGCCCATGCCCCCCTCGCACTTAGGCCTACACATTTTGTCCCAACTAACCCAATGTATCTTCCTTTGTTCACCACGGTAACCCCACCAAAACTTCCTAATCAACATCTCAATCTCATAGATGAGGCCTTTAGGCAACTTAAAACAAGACGTGGTGTAAGTGGGAATGGCTTGGATAACCGCCTTCACTAGGATTTCACGACCTGCTTGGGATAATAGCTTCTCCTTCCATCCCTTCAGTTTTTTCCATACTCTCTCCTTAATGATACTAAATGATTTCTTTTTTGATCGACCAACCAAGGCAGGCAAACCCAAGTAATGTTCATATCTTTGAGTAACAGGGACCCCCAAGAAGGTAGCTATAGCTGTTTTAGTCCGCTGTAGGGTGTTGGAGCTGAAGAAAATGTTAGTCTTTCCTCTATTAATGGACTGCCCTGAAGCTTGCTCATATTGGTAAAGAAAAGATTGAATTTCACGCATTCAGCTACTATAGCTCTACAAAAAACCACACTATCATCAGCGAATAAGAGGTGCGAAACTCTAGGACCAGCAGGGCACAACGATACTCCGCTAATGTCCCCTAACTCCTTGGCTTGGTCAAAAAGAGCATGCAATCCCTCTGTCACCAAAAGGAATAGGTAAGGTGATAGGGGGTCGCCCTGGCGTAGCCCACGAGTAGGAGTGATCCAGCCATATGGTTGGCCGTTGAGCATTACTGAATAAGTGACAGTGCGAGTACAAGCCGCAATCAAATTAATCCACCTTGGGTTAAACCCCATCTTTTCCATGATCTTCTCCAAATAACCCCATTCGACACGGTCATATGCCTTTCGCATATCAAGCTTCAAAGCCATGAACCCCATTTTGCCTATTCTCTTTTCTTTTAAATAATGTAGCATTTCATGGGCTACAAGAACATTATCCGTAATGATTCAGTTAGATAGGAATGCACTCTGTGTTTCCAAGATTAGCTTAGGCAGAAAATGTTTCAAGTGATTTGCCAAGACCTTAGCAATCAACTTATACAAGACGTTACACAGGCTAATAGGTTTGAAATCGGAGACTTTTCTAGTACTTTGAATCTTAGGAATTAGGGAAATGAAAGTATGGTTAAGATTAGCAGGGATAGTACCTGAATTTAGGATTGCCAAGACTGCTTCTGATATTTCTTTGCCGATTTTTCCCCAGAACTGTTTATAAAACAGAGGCGGAAGGCCATCTAGACCCGGAACAGTATTCGTATCCATTTGCTTCAGCACTTGCTTCACCTCGTCCTCCACAAACGGCTTAAGCAGCTCGTCATTCATGTCCACTGTCACCCTTTGTTTAACCCCATTTAAGACAAGAGCAAACACAGTAGGATGATCCGTAGTAAATAAGGATGAGAAGTATCTTGTGATCAGGTTCCCAATCCCGTCTTCCCCTTCCATCCCTTGATCATTCTCTAGTCCTACTATAAAATTTCTTTTATTCCTCTCTATTACACGATAGTGAAAATACTTACTGTTTTGGTCACCAAATTTTAACCAATCCGATCTTGAACGTTGATGCCACATGCATTCCTCTTTCTCCATTAACTTATGCACCTCATTTGTAATAGCTTTGGTCCGAGCATGCCCACCCCTCCTAGCCATTGAGTCACTCTCTGCTTGCATGGGTTCCTTTCGTTTTCAGGCTAAAGACCTACGAACATTACCAAATGTATTCTTATCCTAAAGCTTTAATTGAGTTTGGCAATCCACACACTTTCTTAAAACTTTACCCACAGCATCCCCTTCACGACACAAATCCCAGGCCGAGTGAACCACTTCCTCACAACGGTCATCTTTGAGCCACATGGCTTCAAACCGAAACGGTTTAAGGGGCTTGTGAAATCTAAAATTGACATCATCAAAAGCTAACCACAAAGGCTTATGGTCAGAAGACAAACCTTGCAAATGGTGAAGACGGATAGAGGGGAATTTCAAAATCCAATCAGCTGAAGCTAGAGCTCTGTCTAGACGGACCCAAACTAGAGAGCCATCAAACCTCATGTTGCACCAAGTGAATGGTAACCCCATGAACCCCAAATCCTTCAAACCACAGAAATCTTAGCAGTCCCTGAAATCCTGCATTTGTTTTTCAGGACGAATCACTCCACCCAGTTTTTCTTCAACCTTCACGATTTCGTTGAATTCGCCGATACACACCCACAGTAAGCTATACTGAAAAGCTAGATGGCAGAGCACAGACCAAGAATCTTCCTAGTTGGCAACTTCAAGGGCTCCATAGAATCCCGTAAAGTGCCAGGCGTCATCGATTCTTGGGTTAATCACAGCGTCAATGTGCCAAGGAGAAAATGTCCGAATGTGCAGATTCAGCTCATTCATCCAGAGCAAAGCAAGACCACCGCCCCGGTATCTCCTTGGCATAATGAATAAGTTCTCAAACTTCAATTTACATCTCAATCTTTCCAAATAAGAGTTCTTTTTCTTGGTTTCCATTAGAAAAACCAAGTTCGGGCTCTTCGCTTTCACCAATTCTGAAAGCTCTCGAACTCGCCATGGGTTCCCAAGCCCACGGCAGTTCTAGCTGACACAATTCATGGAGACCAACAGGGCTGGTATACAGCCGCCGCCGATGATACAGAAAGGGAAGAGGAAACATTGTTGCTAACCTCTCTCTTTTTCACGGGTTGAGCATCTGAAGCTTCAAGAGGAGGTCTTTCACGGGTTAGAGAGAGCCTAGTGGTCTGGGATGTTTTAGTAGGATCTAACCTTTCCAACCTGATCCACTTTCTTCCTTATAGTTCTTGAGAAGTCCTGAGGTGAATGGGCTTAGTAATTAAGTCTTGGTTAATAGAGTTGTCCTGTCCCGCGTCCAACCCATTAAGAGGTGAAGCTGAGTTGCCAACACTCGGCCCACTAGAGTTAGGTCCAGTTTCTAGGACACCAACAATCTCAGGGCCCACATGCTCTGGCCTCTCATGGCTATTCTCTGCCCTTCCCACCTTTCCCTTCAAATTTGAGGATACACCGCTGACTAATGGAGGGTTACGAGGCTTGTTAGTCTGGAATTCTCTGACCACTGGATTTGATCCCCTTTTTTTGCCATCAAACTTGCTGATTTCCTTATCAATCTCTTGGAGTTTAGCCGAGAACAAGTCCTCGTGTATGCTCTGACCCTGAGTTTCCTTTACCATCCCTGGCTTTTTGCTAATCGAAGTGATTTGCGTAGTACCAACTTCCTTTTCTGACACTCCCCTTTCTTTACTATCCCCGATAATCCGGGATGTTGTCTGTGATACATTAATGCTTCCCTTTTCTGTTACCCCCTCCATGCGTGGTTCCATATCGGAGGAGAATTCACCATGAAGATTGTCCTCTGTCGTACCTGAACTGCTTTCTTCACCATTTGACTGAGCTTTTTTCCAAGAACTCCTTTCACTGTCATAAAAACCGGGGACAAATACCACCGGTTTATTATAAGACCTAAACGGGGCAGCTCTTAGACTCTGATCGAAATTCCTCTGGTTCGGAGTGAGGGTACCTTCGCTTTCAATCCATAGTCTGTACTCCTTATCGCCATGGTCCAAGCGACCGCACCAATAGCAAATATTGGGCAACCGTTCATATCTAAACTTAACCCATAATTTTTTCCCATTTTTGAACGAAACCAACCGACCTCTACATAGCAGAAGTGATATATCTAAAGTTACCTTAACGCGAATGAAGCTACCTCCATCTTCCTCTCCTCCCCCAATTGATTTGCTCACCTCGCCAATAGTATCGCAAATACTCTCGGCTATTGACCTCGTCATGAAACGGATTGGAATATCATGAACTTGGATCCAAAACGTGGCCTTTCTAAACTACAGTTCCCAAGTAGGAATGTCTCCCTCAAACGATTCCAAAACGACAAGGTGTTTATCAAAGGACCAAGGTTCACTTTGGAAAATATGAGTAACATCCAACTGAGAGCTAAAAACAAAGAGAATAATGTGATCCTCGATGTTTCTAATTTTAAAACCACTAGAAGACTTCCATAGTTGTCGGAATGTATGTGCCACTGCTTCTAAATTCAGGGCTCGCCCAGTTAGGAATTTTGCAGCTATGATGAATTCAGAGGACCTAAGGTTATCTTTTAAGGTAAAATCTGAGCCTTCTCTCTCATTATGGGAGAGGTTATCCCATGATTTTGTGATATCCTCCATAGTACTTGTGTTTCCCAGTAACCCCACGAAAAAATTGCACCCAACAAGCTCCGCGAGTAACCTTGTTACCCACAGAGGACAAACAATCTTCATAGGGAAGGGACCAACCTATTCTACAGCCTTAGAGGAGAAGACTAGAGTCAAAACGCTTAGAAGGGCAGAGAAACAGGGGATGATTTTTTTTTTTTTTGGATTGTAGTGACATGTCTGTGTTTGATTTATACCATCTTTGCACTATCTGATGGACCGTTAACTATGTACTAAAGTAACATTTAATCGCACTACAACAAAATGTATTTGTAGCAATGAAAATTAGTGAGGAAATATTTTTTGTCGCTAAAAATATAGATTTAACAATGAAAAAAGAATTTCATCACTAATAATGAAAAAAAATTATAAATTTAGCGACAAAAAATAAATTTCATTGCTATTGTGATCTAAAAAATGGGCGTCATCGGAGGAAACTTTGGCACGAACTTAATTAATCTATAGCACCGAAATATTTCTTTATTAAAATTTGAAATTTTTAGTGACAAAATATTTCGTCACTATAGGTATTGTTGTGGATAGTATTAGCAACGGAAATCCTTTCGTCGCTATTAGGAAGAAGTAGCGATGGAAAATAATCATCGCCAAAAATAAGAATGGGTTTTCATTTCATTGTTTTAGTGGTGAAATCCCAATTCGTCGCTAAAAGTATGCTCTAGTGATGAAATATGAATTTCATCGCTAAAAATCTTTAAACAATCTGGGTTGTTTAGTGATGAAATTGACCTTTATCGCTAAAAACTTAAAAGCCTAATACCTTTTGCAATGACAACGTAGGCATTGGCGACGAAAATTGTTCATCACTATAGACCTGAGTATATTATTTCACTTACCCTTTTATTTTATAACTTCTCCCAACATCGAAAAGTTTCAACTCCCAAAAAGTTTTAGCTCCCAAAAGTTTCAGCCCCCAACATCGACACCAACACCGATTCTGATACCGATACGAACCACCAACGTCGTTAAAACCAATATGAACCCATTCGCGACGGTTCTAGCAACCAACGCTGATACAAAACCATTCACGACAGTTCTAGCAACCAAATCGTTATGAACCCATTCGTGACGGTTTTGAAGTCGTCATTGCTGTCGACTTCGAAACTCACACCCATTTGCATTGGTTCTGGGTACGGCGTGATGATTCCGGCAACCTCTTTGGTTAGATCCAAACTCTGGCACCGCTACTTTCACCCATTCAGACTCTTGCGAGTAAGCCCCTTGACCTCTCTGTACAATGTTACTTTTTATTTTATTTAAAAAAAAAAAACAATAAATTCTAGGAACTATGAAAAAGAAACATGTTGTTGGGTCTTTGTCATTCTTTAAGATTCCATTAAAAAAATTCCCATAAGCCTTTTCCATATTTTATATCAAAATTTCTTTGGTCATCTTAATCTATAGTACATAAAAATCATGAAAATTTATTATATAGATTTAATATTTATATAAAAAAATGTATTAAATATGGTAGATGTTTTTAATAAAATTTGTGTAATATATTTAGAATTTTGTTTCATTATATTGGATTTTTAGAAGTTGGGATTTTTTGGTTTAGTCTTAAACATTGTTGTGCCCATGCTTTTTATGCTATACTCATATTGATATTCATTTTAGAATAACCAAAAAATTTGGGTATGTCTCATTCATTTTGTACGTTGTAGTTGGAGTATTTGGTGGCTTTGGTAGCAAAGAGTGGATGTGTGTGTTTCTATGAATAGTGGGTGGCTATTAGAATAACCAAAACATTTGGGTATGTCTCATTCATGGGTTTGAGCCATTTCAATCTAGAAGAGGGAATGTGGTCTTGTTGGTTTACTTCATAAAAGCACTTATCTACACAACTGTGTGATTGACCTAATCCTATATGTTTATAATTTAAGATTAATGCATAGTTTATTAGATACAAAATTATGTTTTTTTATTTATTAGTTTGAGTATTATTAGAAATTTAATGGTTTTTGGTTGAATGTGATGACAAGGTTAGTGATTGTTTGGGTTGCTGTGGGGGAATAGAAAGAGGCTTAGATCTGTTAAAGTCGAAGACCAAAGCTTAGCCAACAAATCAAACTTGTACATTTAGCTTGATCATAGTATGTAAAATTTATTCAAATACTTATAAAACTCTATACTTGTGATGTTTGTGATTGGTTTTATGGTGGGTTGTTGTGTTAGACCAAGCAAGTGGCTTGCATGGTGTTATAAGGTGGTTCAAATTCATATTGGAAGTGTATTTAATTTCTTGCAAATGTGAATGAGTATTGTTGATTAGATGTGATAAACAATATTTTATTTGATTTAAATACTTGTAAGCGGTTTACCAATTTTTTAATCTTGTATCTCTCCCCAAGCTTCTGCGGCAGGATCCCTTTTACTAAGTATCCCATAAACAGGCTCCCCTAGCCCTCCACGGTGAACATAGCATAGCTCCCTTCTCTATCCATGGCTATATGGCAGGCTTCACACTGGATCTGAATCTGATCAGCCTTCTTGCTCATGTTTGACCAATACAAGCCCGCCCTTTGCAACCTTTGGTACAAGCTAACCTCCATGTAGAACCTGCAAGTCTTGCTATGCAACACATCTTGATAGAATTCCTCCTGTCATTCTGTGATACAGCTCTCCTTTCGTTAGGATATAGTCCTTCACAGTCTTTAGTTCTTACACATCTTCCTCCTTTAATAGGGCTTCCTTGATGGGAGCCCTCAAGACTTTCACACATTCTTCCTTCTTCGGGAACTTTTCCTTGAGGATCTCAATTATGGACTCTCTTCACTTCTTAACCTCAACTCTAGTGTTGCTTCCTTCAAAGGCTATTTGTGATCCCAATACGGCTAATGCGTTTGCATATCAATTCATGCTCCTCTGGGCATGCTCTATCTCGAATGTAAAAAACTTTTCCTCTATACTTTGGGCTAGCATCTTGTATGGGACCAAACTTGGCTCTTTTAGGGAAAAGCTCCCTTTGGCTTGGCAGACAACTAAGTTAGAGTCTCCAATTTGAATGATAGCACTAGGGTCTCCTCATCACTATGATAGAGGACCACCCCTGCGCCTCCTGAGTTTTCCGTATAGAAGCCATCAAACTTCATGACCCACTGGTCTGCCACTATTTCAGCTGTAGCCATTCTCAAGGTACCTTACCATCTAGCAGGAATTCCTTTTCTCTAGGAAATTGGGCCAATAAATTTGCTATGGCCTGGCTTTTCACCACTTTCGGTGTCCCCGCCTTCAAGTCGTACTATGATAACTGCAACAACCACTAAGATATTCTGCCAAACAAAATGGGTTGCCAAAGAAGCGCCTTGATTGTGTGAGATTTTGTCATGAAATGTACCTCATAGGCCAAGAAGTAATGGCATAGCCTTTGCGACACGTAGACAATTGCCAAGCACACTCTTTCTGCCCGGGGTAGCGTGTTTCAACATCCCTTAAGGTGCGACTTACATATTATACTGGTTGTTCAATGCCGCCTCCATCTTCCTAGACTATCAATGTCCCAATGGCAGATTGGCTTGAGGCTAAGTAAAGCAACAATGGTTTTCTGTGAACTGGGGCGTGCATTGTGGGTAGGTTCATCATGATCTATTGTAGTTTTTGGAAAGCTTTCTATTGTGCACTCCCCCACCCAAAGATCTGTCCTTTCTTCAATAACTTCGTAAAGATGGAAGTGATCGATGCTAGGCTTGGTATGAAACTCCTAATGTAGGAGACCTTGCCTAAAAGGCTCTTTAACTCTTTAACCATGGCTGGTGGCTTCATGGTTGCTATTACCGTTGCTTTCGTAGAGCCTACTTCTATCCCTTTACTATGGACCAAGAATCCTAGAAGCTTTCCAGCAGATACTCCGAAAGCGCACTTTAACAGGTTCATTCTCAATTTAAAAAGCCTGCATCTTTCAAACACTTTTCTCAACACCTTGACATGATCTTCTCGCTTTCTCAACTTTACCACGATATCGTCCACATAATCTTCCATTTCATGATGCATCATGTCATGGAATATGGTGGTCATAGTGTGTTGATATGTTACGCCTGCGTTTTTTTGGCTTGAAGGGCATCGTCGTGTGGTAGAAATTCTCAATGGGTGTTCTAAAGGCAGTCTTTTCTGCATCTCTTGGCACCATCTAAATCTAATTATAGCCACTGAATCTGTCCATGAAGGAGAACATGGTATTCCTTACAGCAGAATCTATCAGCAAATCCAAGTTGGGTAGTGGGAATTCATTTTTGGGATAGGCTCGATTGAGATTTCAAAAGTCCATGAAACACTGTATCTATCCATTTTTCTTCCTCACAAGTACAATATTGGATAGCCACCTCAGGTGTTGGATTGGCTTGATAAATCCCGTCACCAACAGCTTTTGTACCTCTTTTATTATTTGCTCCTCCACATCAGTGTGGAACACCTTGGTTGGCTAGGCAACTAGCTTGGCCCCAAGCTCTACATTGAGTGTATGCACCACCAATCCAGGGTCTAGCCCAGGCATCTCGCTATACTCCCACACAAAAATGACTCTAAACTCTTTCAACAACAGAATCAATTTTGACTTTTCCTCATTTGACAACTTCAAATTTATTAAAATCGGTCTTGGTTTCTGTGGGTCCGTGCCCAGGTATATCTCTTCTAGTTTTTTTTGTTGTAGTACTCTTCTCGTTATGTCTTACGTCTTAACCCTATTAAAGGCATACTCAACATTGCATATATACACACACACACACACTAACATACGTCTAAATGCACAACATGACATCAATCATCCCTAACATACATCTAATCATGGCATATTATCACATCACAAACCCAAGCATACATCTAATCGTGGCATATCCTAACATCCATCTAACATACATGTCACATCATTCTAGCATTAATCTAGCATGCCACTAACATCATATCATCTTATCACACCAGAAGCCCTAATCATGCTCCTATCTCACATTATAAATCCTAACATACACCTAGCATCATGCATCACACCCATGGTAGAAGCATTATGAACATTAAAATCAAAAGTAAAAACAAAGCCAACAAACCATGTCATCATCCAAGACATTAAGAACAATATTATATCATTAAACCATGCAAGTACATTGTGAATGCATGAACATGTGGATGAATGGCATGATATTTAATGAAGAAATGAAAACAAACCCTAAGTTAAACATGTGAGAGGCAAACAAGCAAACAAACATATGAAGTAGAGACTCAAAACCATGAAAACATGAAAAAGGGCCTAAAACAAAGGTATACATGTGAAAGCAGAAGCAAAATGGTAGAAATAAAATTAGGGTTTCTGGGCTGGTTCATGTGTACACATGAACAACCCTGCGTGCACATAATCAAGCTTGCGTACACAGCCTTGACCATGCGTACGTGTGTTTTTGCCTAGAAACCCTAAAAGCACAGTAAACAAAGCAAAGTTTCAAAACATGATTTCTAGCAACCTAACATGCTTTTAAAACATAAAAATAGACAAACCTAAGCTATATAAACATATCAAAGCATAAACAAGTAAAGAAACAAAACAAAAATAGAATTAAAAGCAGAAAAAAAAAAAAAAAAGCAGTTTAAAAATGAATACCTAAAAGAAAAAGCTCCTAGGCTGGATTTTTGACAGTTCCCCTTAGTTAATTCTATCAAAAATCTATAAAAATGTGATTATTAATCTTAAAATTTGAGGATCAAGGCCAGAAAATGCTCTAATATGATAGGAATATATTTTATGTAATTGGCTAATCGTTTGACAAAATGCACTTTATTTGTAATTGGATAGATCTAAGATGGATTTAAGGCTTCAAGAAGCATGTTATTCAAGTCAAGTGTTAAAGCCATGAAGATCTGACCAAGAAACAAATGAAGAAAAGTTGTTCATTAAAGCTCGACAGAAGCTGTTTCTGTCGAGGCTTATGAAATTAGAAATTCTATATTTGATTTTCAACCCATGCTTGCATACTTGTATAGGGTTTCTTTTCTCACAACCATAAACATATATAAGGATTATTTTTAAAGGTCATCGCGCATGCAGAAAGTGACAATATTTATTATTCTCTCTGAAAAAGCTACTGTGTCTTTACAGCAAGGGTTTTGTGACCAAGAAGCTTCTTGATCTTCATTGTTGATGAACTGAAGAACTTTGTAGCTAACATCCTCTTCAAGTTACTGGAGTTAGTCATGTACTGGGATCCGTGCATTATTGGTTAGTCACATACTGGGATTCATGCATTGAATAGAAAGATTGCCGCTACAATACAAGTCCAATTGAGTATTGGGGTAAATGTTCAACTGTAGGTTGGTATTTCGAGATAGGCCAAAGGTTTTGGTAAGATTCCTTATACTTGTAATTACTTGTGATTTATAATAGTAAATTCTTGAGAGTTGTGACCTTAAAATCATCTGGTGGGATTTTGCCTCGGTGGTTTTCCCCATTTGAAAGCAAATTACCTGTGTCAAATTTATTTTCAATTGCATTTAGATAATTTTATGATTTTGTTTGTACTGCCATGCTATTGCATGAAATTTGATCAAATTAATTAACTTGGGTAATTAATGAATTAATTGCATGGGGTCTATTGACGCCTGGCCTTGATCTTGGAATGGTAGCGGAAAAACCACTGTCTCTGTCGTGGGCCCTCGTTCGACCACTCGTTGTGACGACAGTTCACGTGTGTGCGGGGCCCCATTAGAAGGCCCCTTTCAAGTGTATATGTGTGGTTCATGCGGAGCTTCGGGTTCTCTCTCTCTCGGTGGAGGAAGGTAGGTCTACCTTTGGTGTCATGGTAGGAATCTGTGCCAAATTTTAGATGACTACCAAAGGTAAATGAAGTCGCCACCAATCATTGGGTTTTTCTAAAGTGTGATTGGTCACTTGTTTCTAGTTAATTTTATTACCAATCTTAGGCTAAGAAAAAGGTCATTTTTCCTAATCTAATATGGATGGAAAAAAATCTTGATTCTTAGGTCCAGAAGTTTGGTTACGTGCGGGGAAGGTGTTAGGTATCCCACAACGCTTGTCCGAGGAGAGTCCTTTGTTTTGATAAAACTTTAATTTATAGAAATTGGCAGTAAAATCATGATTTTGGCATTGGCTTTCAGGGCTTCGCATGCATGGGGGCTTTGAGGTTTGGCTTTTGAAAGGGTGCAGTCCCAATCTATGCTTTCCTATGGCAATCGAGTCGAGTACCAGATTTCCGCGGCGAAAATCTGGTGACATGTCACGTTACTTTCGTGGCAGAAACTAGGCATCGCTTGTCTTGGGTGTCACAGACTATGACAATCACACCGGAGGGAGGCGAGCAGGTATATAGACATGCATCATGCACAATGCTAGCACATAGAGCAAGAAAGTAAATGCCTACACCCCTAGAGCATGGCCTAAAATATAAGTGCATGAAAATAAATAGGAGTCACAATACTCAAGAGATGAGGACGAATGGTACATATCAAGATATACCTAATACAAACCATCCAAGGGAGAAAGGGAGGAGGGAAAATGGGGTTTAAAAGAGTACATAACCCAAGGGAGAAAGCAAAACCCTAAACCTACTAACTGTAGCCGCTCCACTTGACCTTGTGATTGCGTCCTTGCCCTTTTTGCTTGTGCTTAGGAGATCATACCCTAGCTTTGTGTGTCCTCACTCCATGTGTGTACATGCAAAGGCAAAGGTAAGAAAACCAATAGACAAGCAATGGAAGGAAAATGCGTAGATAATATCAAGAAGATGCAAAGCGAATGAGCAAGATAGATATGGCAAGCAAAGCAACCAGAATACGAGCAAACATAGAAGCAGGCAAACAAACTAGATAACGAACAAATAAGGAAAAGGTAAACAAAAGTGTGGTGTCCACGATGAACAAATGTAGTTTTGGATTAAATGTCCATAGCTTCATTGTGCTGAAGCGTGGATGACACACTAGCAAGCAAGACTTATGCATGGACATGTAAGCAAGCGTGTAAAGAAGCATAGTAAGCTGATGGGTGGTGAAAACAAGCATGGTAAGCATATCATCGCACAGGGTGGAAAAGGGGGAAGGTGTGCACGAAGGAATTGGCATCACAGTAATGCATCCCAAGTGGCTACATCCAAACAAGGCCTCACGGGCATCGGATATAACCACACAACCACGACCCGTTAAGGGCATCAAGCGTGGCAAAGCCTAGAACTAGAGAGGATAACATAGGCATAAAGCATAGAGGCAAGCAAGCATAGAAATGCAAAACGGGCGATCCAAAACCTTTGATATGGGCTAAGGTATATGGACGATGAGAAAGACCATAGGGTCTAGATCAGGTTCGAACCAATAGGCCAAAACACAAGAAAGAAAGATAAAGCGACAAAAGTGCTACAATAGCACATGGCAAGACAAACACAACCTAGGTCTAGGCACACAAACATGGCAAGGAGAACATATGGCATTGAAAGCTTGAAAAATGTATTAAAAACACAAGAGCTGTTTAAACACCCAAATTAAAGTTATGGCTCGATAGATTTTACACTAACTTAATACTAAGTGCGGAATAGTGTAAATGCGAGTGGATAAAAAAACAAGCTACTCTAATCCATAATTAAGACAACACAGCAGTAAAATGGAATGTAAAAGAGTAGGGAAGAGAGACGCAAACACAAGATAACACGCCGATGTGTTATCGAAGAGAAAACCGAAGAACTCGGCGAAAAACCTCTCCGCCGCCCTCTGAGCGGTAATCGATCCACTAGACAATCAGTTGGAATACATGGGTTAGCAAGAGACCCTCCAAGTTCCTACTCCAACAAGGCTTTTCGGTACCGTGTCTTGTCTAACTCTCTGGATCCCGCAACAAGCTCCATGTTGCATCTGCCATCTTTGGCTTCTTCCAATGCTTTCTAGCAGCACCAAACTATCACTTGACACTCTGAAAGGGTGTGATAAGTATTTGGGCTATCAACCTCTCAATGATATGAAATGGAGAGGTACGAGTTAAGGAAAATCCACAACCAATTGTGTAGAGGATTGTGGGTATAACAATCTCTAACTTTCAAGGTGTTTGGCTAGGGTTTTCTCTTAGAAGCACTCCTCAACATTTTGTGGGTAATGTGGGTATAAATAGTGTAGGCACAGAAAATGTGTATTAGCATTGACAATTTGGCAAAACAGAATGTCTCACAGGTGTCTCGTTGGAAGGCCTTACCCGTAAGATACTCGCGAGACACAGTTATCTCCATCCTGTCCTGACTCTTCACATTCTAGCATGTGCAAGTCACATGTGTCATTTCCCAGGATGCTTAGTCGCAAGATACCGTCGAAAACTCTTCAGTCTTCAATTGCTTGAGTCTTCACACTCTCTCTTTATCACACAACCCTTACAATCAAATCTCACAACAAATACAGGATACAACAGATTGAATAAAATTACAATCAAATTTGGCATGAAATTAAAGCCAACAAAACACATAGTTGTAAATCACAACTTTACAATCTCTCCCTTTGGCTATTCTGTGAGAAAACCCCTAAAATAGACTCTAGACTTAAACATGAATTTGGGAACAATGGCAAAACTCACTCACACCTAATCTAGAAGCTGTGAAGCACTTGCACGTATGTACCTGTAACTTGAAACGCTTTCACACAAACAAAACTTTCATTAAGCTTATGACAAGTTGAACGCAAGGTACGTATATGAGCAAGTAAAATGCGATCAAGTTAGTAAACACAATAGAACATGTAAGAATATCTTGATCAAACAAGATCAGTCATTAAAGAATGACTACAATGAACATTTAGCAAGTAAATGTTCATCCGGACACGCAATGCAATTAAGAGCAATCCCACAGAACAATCGCATGTCCAACACTCAACCAATGCAAAATACACGAAGTATTTGCATCTAGGCCTTATTAATAAATTATATTCCAAGACTTTATTATACACACAACCCCTTCTTTAAAATATTCGTAGTAATACAAATTCATAAATGTAAACTGCCACTTTGAAGATTACTACATCTTAATCCTTGAGTACCCGGTTTAATCCTTTATGTTATTCATCATATATTTATCAAATCTAATTTCATAAATATATACTTTAGTAACTCCTTACTAAAGTGGTTGGGCCTAACACTCTGAATAACCAAATCCATTAAACTTATCTCAGGGGAATATTTTATACTAAGGTTTTGACTGCGACTTATAGATCTCACTCCTGATATATTAAAGCAACTGATAGTTTTTAGACCCCTTAAAAACACAATTGGAATAACCTACGTAATTGACCAAATTATTACTTAGTTCAAATTCCAAATCTAGGTTATCACAATTAAACAATCATATCATGCAAAGCAATGGAAAGATAAATAACACAATGATATGATCATCCAGGAAACCAAACCAGTAAAAACCTGGGGAGAATTTAACCTAACTATCCTCAAGGTAAACCTAAATCTACTATGAAAGAATTGAAGTTGTTCAACAGGACTTAGACTACTAACATCCTATTGCTACCCACCAGTAGAAACTTACTAATACGACCACGTGCAAACTCCGAGACCACAAACTCCTTCTTTCTTGGATTTTCCAGCAAATACAAGCACACCCGCTTGTGTTTCTTTAAGTTCTTATGGCAGCAATTGAATGATCATCAAGCTCTTGAAGAAATCTCCTTCTTGATAATCCTAAGCTTGTGTAAAGGAAAGCTTCTCAAAAATCTCACAAGAGATTTACACAAACAACAATATGAGCAATACTAAAACGTGACTAGGGTTTGCCTTATATACCTCGGCCAAAAACACAAAACCGTAAACGTTTTAAATAAACTAGGGCGGAGTTGGAATTCTGTAGAAAAATGCATTTGACCCGGTTTTCGATTGATCGAGCCTAAGTTTCAATTGATCGAACCAGGCCGAGAAGCAATATTAACTTCTACATCAACTTGTTCCAACTTTACATAAATGAACCAACTTTGAGCAAGTCCAAATACGATTAAACATCTTGTTTTGATCATGGTTTGCCAACAATACACATTAAAGTTCTAAATACATAATACCATAAGTCTTTAGAACCTAACAGCAACCTACACCTCATGATCAGGTTCATTATTCTCTCAGGATTTAGAGTTGATGTAAATAGAAGTCGTGAGATTTATTATTCATTTGACAGTTGTTAGGAGAATAATAAATCTCACAGTGATCTAGTTCAATATATCTTAACTCTTAAGACACATCAACACATCAACTAGAAGTCTCCACTTCCATGATCAAGACAAATCATCTTAGTAGATGTGTTATAGTCTTCGCAGATGAAACGTCCAATTTCATCACCAACTACGAACTACACTTTGAGTTTACAAAGAACTTGTGATTTACATCTTCTGTGACTAAATCACATAAATCACATACAATGCATCTCATGGACTATCATAATGTTCCATTAGTTCATAAACAGTCTCATATAATTAAACAACTTAATTATTTATAACATGCCAATAAATAGGATTTTAGGGCATAAACCCCAACATGTGAGAACTTACCTCCATTAGATGTGAATGTGTTTTTATAGTGTGCTTTGGAGCGGTTACTTGTCTCGTAACTTCCCCAATATTTGTGGAAGTTAGAAGGTTCAAACTTAACCTCTACAAACACTATAAAAGTTGGAATGTTCAATCTTCTCTTCTATAATTGTTATTGGAAGTTAAGTATTTAGTAGGAAGTTACAGGGATGAATCAGGATCTCGCTCATGTTTCAAAATAGTAACAGGTGGTATGATTCACTAGTCTTTTGTAGGTAAATCTTTCTAGAAATTTCCTAAGTGTTAGGGGTCATCCAGGTGTTGGGGCTAGTCCAAGCGCTTTTGAGATGGACGACCCTCATGCCTGTGGAAAACCATCCTGTGAGGGATGGCCATTCCTATCTTCATGACTTGGACGATACTCATGGACGATTTGGAGTTTATTCAATTATCAATTCACCATTAGTTGCCCCTTTGTCCAAGGGTCGTCCAGAGCACTGTAGAATTTATTGTTGTTCTTTGGACGTATGTTTTTATATCAGTGGTTAGATATCATGCCACATGTCATGACCTCATTGGTGACTAGTCGTGTTGATTTAATTCTTTAAGGAATATGCCACGTGTCACTCCCTGGTTGGTCATGTCTTTTCAGATGCTAAATTTCACTATCTATAAATAGTAGAATTCCTCTCCTACCTTTCACATTTCCAAAATTTTCTTCCTTGAAATTCATCGTCCAATGCCTCGTCTAGAAGTATTTCCGCATCCTTAGTCTTCCTTCGTCTAGAGCCAGGTATTCTCCTCATCCTCATTTTTAGGTTTTCCTTCAAACTTAAAAATGTCTGATATTGTCATCTCTTTGTCTAGTAATAATGTAGATAAGGCTATAGACGAGTACCATGACTTAACTAGCTATAGTGGTTCTAGTAGTACTAGCAGTAGTGGGGGGAACACCACAAACGAGGAATACACATCTGGTGTTTCTGGGGTTCCTCTAGAGTTTTTCCAGGAACATCTTAGGACGAGGGCAACTTCTGGGTCTCGAGCTGGTACCTCGACGAGTGTTCCTCTATCCACTCCTTTAGACGAGGTAGAGACAATGTACAAATGTGTTGTAGGCATCCCTTCCAAAACAGATGAAAGGAGACTTGCTGCACTTAGGAGTTGGTACAAATTCTAGATGACCTTAACCCTAGGTTAGCCGTCTGTGAGGAGTGGTGCTACAACCCTCATTTT
>NC_044912.1:30084275-30191407 GCF_001633185.2 Quercus lobata | reverse complement strand
GGTCCTTGGGACATGCCTTGTTCAAGTCTGTGAAATCCACACAAACTCTCCATTTCCCGTTCTTCTTCTTTACCACGACAGTGTTTGCCAACCACTTCGGGAAGAATATCTCCTTTATGGCTCCGGAATCCTTCAGCCGCTGTACCTCCAGGTTTACTGCCTCGACGTGTTCCCTCGACGCTCTTCTCGGTTTCTGCTTCTTTGGGGGGAATAACGGATCCACGTTGAGTCTGTGGACAATGAACTCGGGATCTACGCCGGGCACTTCATACGGGCTCCACGCAAAAACGTCCACGTTTTGCAATAAGAACAGCAACATATCTACCCTTTCCCGGTCGTTCATGCTTGTACCTATCTGGAAATACTTGTCAGCATCTGGGAGAATCCTTACCTTCAGCACCTCCTCGGCCACGTCCGCCCCAGCTTCCCCCTGGGGTTTCTGTAATTGCTATGAATTTTCTTTCTCGTTCTCCTCAGTTCGACCGAGCTGTTCGTTCTCCCACCGGACCGCGGCGACGAGGCACTGCCTCGCCACCTGCTGATTCCCCCTTACCACGGCAACTCCATTCTCGGTAGGAAATTTCACTTTTACGTGAAGGGTGGACGGGACAGCCCCCATTGCGTGAATCCACGGCCTTCCCAGGATTGTGGTGTATGGTGCGAATGATCGGACCACTATAAATGTAACTATAACTGTCTTGCCTTCCATGTTCACTGGGAGAGAGATCTGCCCCTCGGGAATTACAACCCTCCCATCAAACGAGACCAACGGCGTGTCATACTTCGCCAAATCCTGGGTCTTTAACCCTAGCCCTTCAAAGAGATCCGGGTACATGACGTCGGCTCCGCTTCCTTGATCAATCATCACCCTCTTCACCAGGAATCCGCCTATCCGGGCTGTCACCACCAAAGCATCGTCGTGGGGTTGGACCGTCCCCTCGAAATCATCTTCTCCGAACGAGATGGTCAGCCGTCCACCTTTTTTCTTCTTTTTGGATGATTCTCCTTCCGCGCAGGCTACTGTCAGTATCCTTTTAGCCGCTGCTGCCCTTCTTGGTGCGGCATGGATGACTTCGATTACCCTCAGGGGTGGTGGAAGGGGGTTCCTTTTCTGTTGGGATCCCTGCCCGGTTTCTCGGTTAACGGAATCTGTTACAAACTCTTTTAAGTACCCGGCCCTTGCTAGCTGTCCGAGATGATCTTTTAATACCCGGCACTGTTCAGTCGTGTGCCCCTTGTCTCTGTGATAGGTGCAGTATAAGTTTTGGTTCCTCCGAGATGGGTCGCCCCCCATTTTGTTCGGCCACCTGAAGAATGGCTCGTCTTTGATCCGTTCCAGGATCTTGTGAACTGGCTCTTTAAACACCACATTGACCCCGTCGATCTGCCCCTCTGGTCCCGGCATTCTGAAGTCTCGTTTCGGTTTTGTCGGCAAAACGTTTTGCCGAGATCTCCCCACTAACGGAGCTTTCCCCCTGCTTTGCAACCGGTCATCTTCCAGGCGTTTGTACTCCTCTATGCGTCTCATCAGTTGCCTCATGTCCTCGGGGGGTCTTCTCGTCAGTGACTCCCGTAATTCAGAATCCTCAGGGAGCCCCATTCTGAAGGTGCTTGCCGCAATTTTCTCGTTTCCTCCACCAATCTCGTTATAGAGTTCCCAGTATCGGCTGGCATAACTCCGAAGGGTTTCCCCAACCCTCATCTTCATGGAAAGTAGTGCGTCAACCGGCTGTTGCACCCGGCTACATGTCACGAACCTGCTGCCGAATTCCTGAATCAGCTCGGCAAAGCTGTGTATGGAGCCCTTCCGCAAACCATTGAACCATCTTAGTGCCGTGGAACCGAGACTAGAGGGAAAAACCTTACACATTAATGCATCGTTGTGCGCATGCAAAGACATCATGTGGATGTAATGGCTAACATGCTCCACGGGGTCTGTCCTTCCCTCATACGAATTGAATGGTGGTCGTGTGAATCTGCTCGGCATAGGGGCCCGTTCAATTTCATCGGAAAACGGTGACCGGGCAGCCATCCGTAGAGCCCGGCTCATTGCGTCCATGGAGGCATTGTGGTGTAGTCGTTCTTCCGGTGATTCTGATCCTTGGTGATCATAACCGTGCGACCGTGAGCGGTTCCGTCGATTGCGTGGTTCCCGTGATTGCCGGTGCGACTCTTGGGAGCGCGACCGGTCTCGGGACCGATGCGTATTAGACCGGCTGGAGGCCTCACCCTGGTTTCTCCTTTGCTGGGAGTTGCGATTCCTTTCATCTCGCCGAACCCTTGCTTCCAGCTCTAGGTCCATTACCAGTCTGCGTAACCGTTCCAGCTCTCGGTCCCTTTCGTCATGCCGCCGATGCGCCGAGACGTCCGAAACCGTCCAGTGTGTCTGAGCCGATCCTTCTCCTTGTCCGGACCCTTCCTCCCTTCTTGAGTGCTCCCTATCTTCCCGCCTTTTTTGCCTTCTCTCCCTCCATGTTGACCCCCGAGAAGATCCCATGGAGCCGCTTGGTGCACGCTCCTCAGACATCCTCGTCGTTTGAGTCCCAGTCGAACTACAGCTTTGTAGGAGTGCCCCACGGTGGGCGCCAATTGTAAGAACCAAGTACGAGGCCTATAGGCCTTGGATTATTATGGGCTCACAATCTATTTGTAGTGGGCTTGAAGATTTCCTACTATGGGTCGTTCTCGGCAGAGACTCAAAGCAACGCCCAGTTTGATGTTCACTCTTTCCCTCTTTTCTCTCCCAAAAAAAAATCCCCCTTTCTTCTCCCATCTTTCTTCTATTTATAGCCAAGGTTAGTGGGAAGATCATGATTACAGCCACCGTTTGTGCCATTGAAGGTCCAATATCATTTGATTTAAGTGGATGTTTAGGTGAGAGGGCGGTGCTGCATTTATGATCTTGGAACTTGATTCCATCTGGACCGATAATGCTCGGCAGCACCGTCTCCCGTGCATACCACATTTTCCCGGGAATGACTCATGTACATGACCGGGAACGCTTGACCGAGCCCACCTTGGAACTTAATACCCTACACCCGTTTGTTATTTATGAATCCCCGGGAATGGCGTAGGACGACTGGACCTTTCGGCTGGGCCTGTGGCCAAAGCCAGTACGGGACAAGGCCCAGGGCCTGTATGGGCCTGGGATCACCGCACTGTACAATTGGGGCAGGGCCCGGGGTCTGTATGGGCCTAAGGTCTCGGTGCCGTACAGTAGCAATCCTAAAATGATATTGGATTCGTATGTTAAAGGCCTAAACAATATAATTTGTAGAGCGTGGGCTTGAAAGGCTAGGCCTTGGTCGTCAGACGGTGGTTAGTCAAGGTATTCGTACAGGATTAAACCATGTTCGTTTGAGGAGTTTTTCTCCTTGAGATGGTCTTGGAGGCTCTGGTTCTTGACCTTTTTTCCCAGCCCTTTTCTTGGATTGCTTATTTTTCCTTTTATATTAGCTTTCACTCCCCTTCCTACATCCACGTGTAGGTTCAACTTTCTAGGACTGATACTTGTCTCATCATCCCATACCCAGAGTGGTTGGGGGTGGTTGTAAAAACTGAAAAGTATTGCTCTACCTAGCGCAGAGTATTAATGGCAATAATGGCAGCCTTTCTTTTGTCCTTTGTCGCCATACTGTCCAGGGCTCCTTTATCTATCAATGCGGATGTGTTCGGCTCTTCCAAAAACTGTTCTTATGCCGTTCTTGTCATTCCCTCTAGGAATACCTTGGGAATGCCGATGACAGAATCATCCTTGGTTATGTCTCAAAGCTACTTGGACTTCATTGTGTGTCCTCGGCAATTCCTCTCCTCGGCTCGGACCTTGGGCCTTGATGTAAAGTGGGCCAGGGTCACGAATTCTCTAGCCCCACATTTATTATTATATATATAATTTTCATTTTGAAAATTTAATTTATAAGTGAATAAATCAATTTGAAAATTAATAAGAGAGTGGTTTTATTTTTTAGGCAATATTTTAGTGGGAGTTAGAGTTGCATTTTTACCGAATTGTCCTTTAATTTTGTATCTACTTAAACATAAGATAGATACTATAATTTTTTTTTTTTTTTTTTTGGGTTAAAATATACTATAAATTTTATCACATAGACATTAGAACTAATGCGATTTTTTTTTTTTTTTGAGAGAGTTTCAACCTATGGCGTTCGCTCCTGATGATAACTTTTTTATCAAGAGACCAAGACACCAATCAGTTTTTGGTGTAGGCGGAAATTGAACCCTAGATCTCTTATACAACCATCAGAGACTTTACCAGTTGAGTTAACTGGAACTCACGAACTAATATCATTTTTAAATACAAAACAAAAACGTCAAAATTGAAATTTATATGCTATGTTATTAATGTTGTCCTAATCACATTAATTGTTTGCTCAAAAAGAAAATCACACTTATTGTTGCATCACTCTATGAGTTTTAGTAAAATTAACAGTAGTTTTAGCATTTTCCGTAAAGAATTGAGCATGCTCATGCAATAAATGGACTGAGTAGCCTGAATATGGCTTGTAGTCAGATCCTGAGCTAACTGATAGGCACAGACACTCCATGCTGTACCCATTGAAGTTCTTGGAGATAAAAAAATTGAATTCTATTATGTATTCATCTCTCTCCTTTTTTTTTTTTTTTTGAGGCATATCAGAGAAGGGGGGGGGGGGGGGGTGTGGACACACAGAATGACATATAGAAGTATACAACTAAGATACACATGAAAAGTTTGAAACAAAGAAATGAGCCATTTTCTGATTTACCAGATGAAAAAAGGTCTCAGTCACACAATAATAGTGAGTCAATATTTCCAATTGAACAAATGTGTTAATTGAAAAAGAATCAGGACCCCACATTTTTTATGCAACTTGAGGTTGGCCTTTAGTCTCTTCCCATTTGTTAAGGTTTTGCTAAGAATGGACCCTGCTATGCCTCAGGCACCTGAAATAACAATCCTTGCGGCATGAACACAGAGCACTTCGAGAATAAGGTGCTTCTGACTTCAAAGAAGGAAAGTAAAAAGAGCTTGAAAAATGGATCTTGGTTTTCCCCACTTTTGCTTCAAACCATCTTCACTTGCGCTTATCAAGCCTTGGATCTGGTCCCCTTGTCTTCCCTGAAAAATTCGATTAACATAAATAGATATGGTAATTCCACCCTCTTTCTTTTCTATTAGAAATTGTTTTGGTGAGATATATTAGAGGTTTTGGATTCAAGCAATGCTACAAAACTTCAAAGGAAGTGTCCATTCAGTGGATACAATTAATATATCTTCAATAGTACTTTTAAGGGTATTATTAAAAAGGTAATACTAATAATTAGTCTCTGCTTGGTAAACCAGGGCTACTAACATGAGGAAATTGAGTTGACAGAGGCAACATGTGATGTGTGATTTTACCTCTGCAGCTTTCTTGAGAGGACCCCAACATTCTGTGCGATTGTACTTTTGTGAACTAGAATGGAAATATACCCTAACCAAAGCATCCAGTAGCTCAGGATGGTCTCGGAAAAGTACTGAATCCCCATGTAACACAGCTTTAAGCACCTGGCTTTGCATCAATATGAAAATATAGCCATTTATAATTCATCGGCCATTAAACATTTTAACAAATTTTATAGCTTGGACTAGGAAACAGAGGAGAATTTTTTTCCTGCAATGTCTATGATGATGAAGTGAGGAATAATATGGGGAAAATGAGAAATGATAGAAGGTGTCTATTTAACCAATACTCTTTAACAGTTTTAACCATAATAAGCGCACCAAATCCATGCAAGTTGACCATCTAAGGCATTTGTGACCCAAACAACACACCCCATCTTTGCCAATCTCTCTTTCTAGAGAATGGAATGAAGAAATTGCAACATAAAGTGTAGTAGTTGTACAGAGGATAGCTATACATGGCTTTTTATCAATTTCGCCACAGCGATGCATGAATGCTTGTCTATAGTGGCATGTCATTGATGTTAAGAACCTAAGAGATGGTGTCCTAGTTAATTTGGAATCCCTTCCTTCTCAAAAATGAGTTATTTAAGTCAATATTATAGGAGAAACTTACCAAAGGCAATTCCTTGGAGAATATGTGGTACCGAAACTCTGCAGCAAGGTCTAGCAGGGGATTTGGACCACTCACATAGCAGTGGACATGTAGACACATATCGTCTTTCACTTTCTTCCATTCGGCAACTACATCATCTTTGTTATACCAGCCTCTTAACTGCCATTGACATGTAAAATCATGCAGAAATCCAATTAAAGCTTCAAATATTGCAGATGACATATTGCTCCCGCTAAAAACATATTCATACTACAGTGATTGTAGTTAGCAACATGTACAAATTTCTAGACACCTATTCACTACCACAAGGTCAATTTTGGACAGGTGCAATTGTTTGCCTTTGTGCAGGTTTGGACATCAGGTGAAAAGCTTAAATGCTAAATTAGTAAATAATAAGAATGCATACCTGATCAAGATTTATGACATTAGAGATGGTCAAGGTTAAGTTAGCTGTAAAGTCACAGTGGGATAGGATGTAGGTTCTTGGAAGAATTCCTGAATACTTGTTTAACTCTTCTCCTAAGAAAACAACTTTCAGCTTTGAAGCTTCAAATCTTGCTGGAGGACCCAAAAGCCTAACAGCCTAGCATTAAGAACATATAACTCACCCAGTTATGCCTTTGAGAATAACAATGATAATTTGTAGCACAATGAACAAACCAATGTGGATGCTGCTTTAAATAAGCAATGATTGTTCGGAACAATTGATGCAAACAAAATATGCGTTCATCTAACAACCTAACCTTTGTATGGTTAAATTTAATTGAAAAATTTAAGATACAACACCTAAGGAATTGTACCTAACTAACGTAAGTTTTGTGCTTAACATGGACCGCATTCTTAACACATGGGTATTGGTTAGAGACTCAAATCTTGACATAGTTTACAAAGAAACTGACTAGGAACATTAATTGAGGTGAATCTGTGATGCCTTCAAATTCACAATTGCAGGTCTATATATAAATATTGATGCAAACATGTCTCACATTGTGAATTTAAGACACCCCCTAGAAATATTTACATTGATGCTCCTTGAAATTCCAATACCGGGTAGCTTCACAGCCACAGGTAGTTAATTGTTAAACCAACTATAGCCAGTACCAAAACTCTGACAATTGACCAAAAAACGAGATTGTGCATTTTACTTTTTCAATACAATAGAGAAAAAACTTATTAACCATGCTGAAGGCAGATAAAAGGTTTATAATAATTGATAAGAATCAACAACTGCACAATAATATCAGAATACCAGTATCTAAAACAACCATAATGTACTTTCCTGAAACATAGTTATAACTCTATCTCTTTACATGACAATGCCATTATATATATTACATTACATATTAACATAGAGAGAAGAAAAGAGTAGCACCTCAAAGACAAGAGTATTGTAGGAGGCTCTAGCATTGCTTATAGAAGAAATAAGAACAGGTTTGGATCTACTTGATGGCTTTAAAATGGTTTTGTTGATGAAGTCTCTCTGTGACTGTGGTGATGGTGAGAAAGCATTGTAAACACAATAATGGCAGGCCATGGAAGATGCATAACACAATCTTTCCTCTTCATTTTTCACACCTCAACATTGTCTCTCCTCTCAAAGGTAGTCTCAGAGAAAGAGAGAAATTGATGGGTATGTGGAGAATTGCAGTTCATAGTTTTGGTCATGTTGAGAGTCTGTGGACAGTGATTCGAATGCCCCACCATAGTCCAAAATCTTTGTCAAAGGCGTTCCATCCACATATTTGTTTTTCTACTTTATTTTAAATTGAAAGAACGCTTGGAGAATATGATTGGTGGTGAAGCTAAATGTTCTGACACGTCATGTCCAATGCTTCAATTTTTGATAAGTTGTGGATAATGTGATTACGTGGCTTTTGTTGGGTCTATAGTCTACTCGGCTCATATCCATAGTCCATACCCTGTTTCTTGTTGCTAATTGACATTATACCAAAACTAGTCCATAATCCGTGTCATTAATGAAAAAGTTTAACATAATATAATTTTTTTTTTTGGTTTAAATATGAAACTCGATAATTATTAAAAGGAAAAGGTTTCTCTCCAAATTAGTTTGGGGAGAAACCCTTCAAATTTATCTTATATCTTTTTAATAAATGTGAATTTTGAAATTTTAACTATTAAATTATATTTTCTTCATATTCTTAACATGCATATAAAATTTTGTTTAAATTGGATGTAATTTACTATTTGATCAATAAACCTATTTTTAATACATAATTATTTACCACAAAATTTTGAAATTTAAACATGTCATTGATGACATAACTATTAATTTTTGATCTTCTTGAAACTATGCAAATATGATAGATATAATAAGAATATGCAATCCAATAGTTAGATTTTCAAAATTTACGTCCAATAAAAAAATAAAAAAATATGGTAGAAATAAAAGGATGATAATCAAAGACATTAGAGAGAAAAACACATTATGTAATCAAGTCACAATAAACTTCAACCATCTAGGGTGTGGTCCAATAGTTAGGGTTTTGGTGTACGATAGGTTTTGACTTTAAACCTTTGTGACCAATGATATTATATTAGTTCAACTCAAGGACTATTATTTCTTACCAACTTGAAATCATTGAATCCATAAGTAGGTTAAGGCAAATACCTAAATTAAATTCCACACATTGGAGATAAATTATTTAACCCTCCTAAAGGACCACTTTAGCAATGCCTAATGATTTTCCCATTCAATAATATAACGCCAAGTGTGCATTTAATTGAGTAAGCATCCATGTCACAATCCTAATTATCGTTCAAATAAAAATAAATTAAAAAAAAAAAAAAAAAAAAAAAAAAAAACCTTCACCATCAACCCTCACTTCCCTTCTCCAACACCACAAGTCTTGTGAAAATAAAAAATTACTGCAACATCAACATTTCCAAAATCACCTAGGTGGAAGATATTTGAAATCCCTAAAGTTACCCTCTTGCCTGCCTTTTCCCTTAATTCTCCTTCTCAAGGTCTCCCTTTGCACTTTGTTTTCCTCATTAATTATTATTATTATTATTTTCAAAATGTTCAATTCCACTTGGTGTTTTCAGATGAGGTGGAAGTTGTAGCATCGTACGCTCCCTCTTGAGTTTGTGCAATGACATACCCAATTACTCCCACATTGAAATTATTGCACACAACGCTTTAGGGTGTGTTTGTTTTGGAAGTGAAATAGGGTGGATAGAAAACTTTGGAGATAAAATAAGAGAGAAAATGGAGAAGGGTGTTGTTTGGTAAGGAGGGAGGGAGAGAATTTTTTGGTGGGGCCTAGGCATTTTCCACCCAGGCCCACCTAAAATTTGTCTCTCCAAAATGGGGAGAAAACATGGTGGGAGGAGTTTTATGGGTAAATGACGAAATTGCCCACTGCACTAATTTCGTCCAATTGTCTTGGTTTTTTTTTTTTTTTGCCTGCTTTCCTGGGCGTTTGCTTGTTTTAAGGCATTTATTATTATTATCTATATATACATGTAAAACCGAAGCTTTTAAAACTTCTACAATTTTTCACATCAGCACAATATTATAAAAATAAAAATAATAATAAAATTTTTCTAAAACCCAAATTCGTGCTCTACCTTCTCTTTCACGATGTTGTACCTTTTCTTTCACCAAAACTCCTTCACAATGCTCTGCTCTTTCATGATGCTTTGCCTGCCATCATCTGCATATATATAAACACAGGCCCACGGCCAATCATGACCGTACAAAACTTTTAGATTTGTTGCTCCCAACAGCTATTTTTGTCGCAGATGGAGCCCCATCATCACTGCATGTTGTTTTCGTCATAGATGGTTCCCCATCACCACTGCATGTCGCGGGTACTATCGAAGTGAACTGGGTCTTGATTCTTGATGAGAATCATGGAGTCACCGATCAACACAACGGTCAAAAAGTCGTTTCAAAGAGGGGTGCTAGAGTGGGTCTTGATTCTTGATGAACTATGACTCACCGAAGTCACTTTGTTGAAGTGTGGGTACTGGGTTAAGGCAAGCAATATTTGAAACAGAGTTAGAGAGAGGTATTGAAAGAAGTTTGTGGAGGAAAATTGAGAAAAGGGAGAAATAAAGAAGACAAAATGTGAAGGAAATGTGGCTGAGAAAAAACGGAAGAAAAAAGAAATAAAAAAAAGAAACAAAAAAAAGGGTGTTGTGTTGGTTAGAAGACAAGAGATAAGCTTACCTCACATGTATACATTAATCCGATCAAAAAATTAAAAAGGGTGTTGTGTTGGTGGTTTTAACGGCAAAATTTGCTAAAAAGACTGATTTTGGGAAATATTTCGGTGAATAGTATGTGCGTCAAAGTATTTAGATAGTTAGATTGATTTTAGAACTCGAGTTTACCAAACTTGAGTTCCAACCCAAAAATCCCAACATAAATCTGACGTGGAATTAAAAAAAAAAAAAAAAAAAAAAAACCGCATGGAACTCGAGCTTAGCAAACTCGAGTTCCATGTGTTTTTGGGCAGGAACTTGAGTTTAGCAAACTCGAGTTCCAAAATCAGTCTAACTAACCAAATACTTTGACGCACATACTATTCACCGAAATATTTCCTAAAATCAGTCTATTTAGCAAATTTTGCCTGGTTTTAACCATTGAGTATAAATAAATTAATAAGAAAGCTATCAAAACATGTCCAAAATACGTATGATGAATTCATTGCAAAATATTTGGTATTCCTCGATTATACAAGGTTGCTTATTCTATTATGAGGTGTGCATACATGAATTATGAAGCAATGTTATGAGGTGATATCATCGATTATAACATATTGAATGAATTCTACTACAACTACCATCTATAGCAACTTTTATTAATAATTGTTAATTTCTCTTAATTTGTTAATAATTGTTAAATTTGAATATTTTAATTCAATATAGTGATTTTAATATTTTGAGTAGGCGATGACCACCAAAATTATCAAAAAATTAGTTGTATCATCTCTTTGATACCTTATGTTATAAAAGTGCGTGACATTATTTTTTGAATCTTACATTTAATAGTTTTCCTGTGCATCGCATGGGTTAGCGACTAGTTATTATTATTATTATTATTTTCACTTCCTAGGAACGATGCCTACTCTTTTTTCTTTTTCTTTTTTTAATCCTTTTTTCTTTTGATTTCCTGGGGTGTACTTGGTGATATATATATATATATATATATTTTTTTTTTTTAATTAGATATGTTTTTTTTCCTGGACATAATTTTTATTGTTTAATAAATTTGGGCAATTTCCTTTTTTTTTTTTTTTTTTTTTACTTGTCACTTTTTTATTTTAATTGTGTATCATTTTTTAACAAGGGAGTATAAGTAAATTTATACAAATTCACTTTTTGCACTCCTCCACTTTTTAACTCCCAACTAAACAAAAAGGAAGAAAATTAAAATCTTTTCTATCATTCCACCATTTTCTATCCTTCCACTTTTTCATCCCTCCAACGAAACACACCCTAATCAAGTATCTTTTTTTTATTTATTTTTTTATTTTTTATTGATTGCTACTTCATTAGTTTAAATTGGTAATTTTGTAAAATGTTGACATTGTGATTTTTTTTTTTAGAGGACTATTGGTGTCGGAGATAGGAAGAGGAGTTGAAGGTAAATTTTTTTTTTTTTTTTTTACAAATTTATTATTTATCTGGATGGTGATTAAAATTGTGATAGAGATTATTTATTCAATTTAATTAAACACATGGTGTTATATTATTGAATAGAATGATCACTTGGCATTACTGATATGGTTCTCTAAATAATTTATCTACGTTGAGTTTGTTTAAATATAACTTCTTTAATGGATAAAAGGCTATTATAGTCATGCTCAAATAAATTTACCAAGTTGCATAAGTCCTTGACAATCTCATGCTTTATTCATGTTTGTAACAATCCTACATAAAAGAGAGTTCAACAACAATATGTTAACCTTAATTTTGGGAACACACCTCCCCCCATCCCCCTCACATATGCCGTTGGCAGGCCAACATGTATGCCATAAAAATGTCCTTATAACATTGAATCTTATTAGAGATATTTTTATTATTTAAACCTTACAAAATAATGTGTCATATATATTTTCTATAGATATAATAGAATTTGAACTTATGATATTCGCTTTATGATACTTTTTTTTTGTTTCAAATTTTAAATTTTTTATTCAAAAACAAGGTTTTTTTTTTAATTAATTGAGTTACTATTTGAGTGGTACTATTGTACTAATAATCTATATACACATTCATTTATTATATATTATTTAAGTGGTACTAAGAATATTTTGGACACATCAAGTTATAAGTTTTTTATATTAAAATTTTAAAAAATGTATTGATTTTAGCAATTTAATTTAGTAGCATAACACAAAATCTAATTGTATTGGTCAAATCCACGTTGAGTGAATCGCAATCATCATATTAATTAGGCGTTCTCAAGAGCGCCAATCACGTTACTCTACTCGTACTATTTTGTGTTGTTCTATACTACCATATTCCTTGAATCTAAGGCTGTGAAGTGTACCATTCTTTGATGACTAGATCTAGACTCTAGTCGTCATCGACAAATAGTAGTCTTTAACCTTACCTGGTCATAAAATAACGTTGAGATTTCATTTGAGGCCTTCCTTCACATCGTCATCTTCTGCATACCGGACAATGATTATCTACCATACATGAGTATCAAGTCCACCACCACTACTACTAGAAATGCAAATTGGCTGATGTGGGGTCCGATGACCACGTCCTATTTGATTGCCCAATTTGACCCTTAAACTAATTTTCTGAGTGAGAGAAAAGAAAACGACGTTTTGTGCGTCGGTGAATGAATGAATCTGTGCATTGCAATTGCATGTGCTTCATATTATTGCCAATGTGCCATCGCATTTAGTGTGCCCGCGTGGACTTCCTCCCTTTACTGTCGGTAGTGACTAGTGAGCCTTTATTGTGAGAAAGTTCAGAGAAACAAGAAAAAATTTTGGCAAAAAGAATTTGATATCAGTTAATGTGATGGGTTGTTAGTGGTAGGTAAAGAAATAGAGTGATAATAATAGTAACTCAAATGATAACTAGTGAAAATTTGTCATTGTTAGGGAGGTGAGTTGACCACTGACACAGCTCCTGTTCACGTTAAATCGCTTACTACCTCACACAGTCACACTGTAATTGGCATCCATCATCAAAGTCAAAAGTCTCCATTTTATTTTTGGCAACTGATAAAATGGGTAATGTACTAATGTTACACAATATACTTTTATAATTCTTAACATAATTTATTGTAAATAAAAAATAAAAAATAAAACCTTTGTTTGAATCTATCACCAATCATATCAGATCATATTAATAGTTATGAAAAAAATTATTCACTTGGCAAGTGTCTTCAATGAAAAGCAAGAGATTTTGGATTTGAGTGCAGGAAACAGCATCTTACAAAATAAAATAAGAAAATTGGAGATAAAATTCATAGTGATGTCTACCATAATCTTTTCCAAATCTCACAAAAGTGTGAGTTTTATGCATTAAGTACGACTTAGCAAACATTTGATGCTTAGGGTAAAATACTGTAACAATAGCTTTAGTATTTTTATTTTGTTGGTGGGGAGGGGGGTCCAAAAACTTAGGGTTCGTTTGGATACAGCTAAAAACTGAAAATATTGTAGCAAAATAATTTTTAAATGTGTGAATAATATTGTGGAACTCATTTTTAATGAAAAAGTTGCTGAAAAGTGAGGTTTATGGGTCTTGTGAATAGTATATGGAACCCACTAATGTGTTGAAAGGTGGCTGAAAAGTCAAATATTACGGCTACTGTTCATGAACAGTAGCTGTAATAGTGAAATTTGTCTCCTAAAACGCGTGCAAAAAAAAAAAAAGAGAAGAAAGAGTAAAACGTTGAAAACGCAGACGTGGGTAGAAATAATTTCTACCCAAACGCACACTTAATAGTATTCAATTTGGAACTAAGCATGCATCCTGTTTCAAATTTGGATAGAATGATGCCATTTGAATTAATAAGTAAACCATCCAACAAGGAACAATTTATGTTAATTTTTAAATTATTTATTTGAAGAGATAAGATTTTAACTTATGATATTCATTTTATAATGATAATTTTTTTTATCATTTAGTTAAGATACAAATTGGAGTATGAGTGAAATACACTATATTACTTGTTTTTTATTACATGATTTAATAAATAATTTGATGGAAATATGGAATATACGAGAACAATCCTATGAACCAATATTATCTTTTATTTTGTCACAACATTTCATAAAAAGTATAAGTAGGGGCCTTCGCGATGCGATGCGGTGCGGTTTTGGGAAATTTTTAGCACTGCATTTTGCAGTATAGTTTAGTCAAAATCATAACTGCACCGTACCTCAATTTTGTGGTCACATGTGCGGTGCGATGTATAGTTTAGCCAAAATCATAACCACACCACGCCTCATTTTTGCGGTCACATGTGTGATACGGTGCGGTGTATAAAAATTCACTGGCTATTATCCATGAAATTCTAAGCGATCAAACAACAAGAAGACATTATAAAACTCTCAAAAGTGAATGAAAGCAGTTCAAAGTATCCATAAGGCATTGTAGGTAACATAAAATAACTCTGAAATCCCAATAACACTTAGTAAATATCTAAACCTAGATTCAGCACCAAACAAAAACAAAGAAAACCTACAAAAATTAAACAAAGAAAACCTACAAAAATTAAACTTAAATATCTAACATAGCTACTGAGTACTAAGTTGACCCATCACTTCCAAGTGCCAATATACCAACGGCAACAATCAATAAAAAAATAATATAATTAACAAGTTTGTCATATACAAGCTACCAATAGATTTAACTTTAACAAAAAAAAAACTTGAATTGAACACATATAGGGAGATAAATACCGTAATAGTAGAAGCAACTTGTGCAAGTGAGTAGTCTATTGGCAATTCAAGTGAAAGTGTGGTGGCTAGGGTCTGACTTGTGAGGGCTGAGAGAGTGATAAGATTTTTTTTTTTCTTTTTTTCTTTTTTAATTTTTAATACTAATAGAACACTGAGATACGGCTAGAGTATTAAATTATTAATGTATTGATATTTTGTGCTTATTATATATATAATATAAAATAAATAAATAAATATATTAATATATATAGAGGTACAGTGCGGTGCGATGTGTGCTGTTTTCATATTATAAAACCGTAAACCGCACTGCATCAAGCCTTTTGGTGCGGTACGGTTATGCTATTTTGCAGGTAATTTTGGTGCGATTTTTGCGATTTGGTGAACATTCCTAACCATTGTTATTATTATCGGAGTATCATATAATATTTATCAAATTTTATTACTTATCAGTGGTACAAAAGGGTAAATATCATATATAGAAGTCATAATTTTTAAGTGAATCAATATGATAATTCTCGTAACCTTCAAAAAAAAAGAAAAAAAAAAAAAAGAGAGATAATTTCTAACAAATTCTATTCCCCCGCGTAACTGATAATCATGTAATGAACAAGTCATTGTCCAATTAGTTTTTTCAGCTTTAGCTGAAAAAAAAAAGATGTTTTTTCAGCTTAGCTGTTTGTTTTTCAGCTTTAGCTGTTTGTTGGATTTGCCGCTTCATGCTCTCTTAAATTCATCTCCTTTTTCCAGCTAACACCCATCATCATATATCCCATGCCAACCAGATCTCACAGTTTTCTTAAAAAAAAAAAAAAAAACAGATCTCACAATAATAAAACAACCATTTTACTAATACCAATAATAATATCATCTTGATGATATTTCAACCCTGTTTCTGTTTCCTTTTTTGACTCTTGCAAATCTTAATCCAAAAAAAAGGAATAAAATAATAATTAAAGACACGGATAAACGAAAGCTCTCAGAACTCTCTCAGTGCCAAAGCACCCAACTCTCTCTCTACTCTCTACTCTCTACTATAAAAGAGATCAATAAAAATGACCCAACACCCTTAATTTTTTTTTTTCCTTCACTCAGATCACTCTCAGGGAAAAAGGGTACACTTCAAATCCTACTCTCTATATTTCTGTTTTGATTTTGCTTCATATATTTCTTGAACTATTTGGAGTTTAGTAGTAGTATAGTGTTTGAGATCTTTTCTGGGTTTAACTTTTTCTTTACGTTTTGTGCTTCTGATTTCGTTTGCTTGCTCTGTAGTACCGATCTGGGTGGTGAAAGTTTGGTCTTTTTTTTTATATGAAAGATTGATTCTTGCATTGATGGGTGTTGCTCTCTTTTGTTAAAGTCGTAAGCTTTTTTTGCTTTGGAGTCTTCCCTCTTACTGTTTCAATTTATGTTTTGAATCTCACTAGTCATACTATGGAAGTTGTTTATCCATTAGCATATTACCATCTTGAACCAAATCTGTGATTTTCTTTTCCACTATGAGGTTTCAGCATTTTTTTCAAATAGTATTTACACAACCTATTTTGATTCACATTTGGATGGATTCTTGAAATTTATGATAAAAAATTCTTGGTATTTTTGGTAAGACTGGTTATTCTGGGTACTTGGATTTAACCATCAGAATTATGTTGAACTTCGGTTTTTGGGGGGAAAAAAGGAAAAAAGAAAAAGAAAAAAGAGTTAAGATTTTGAAACAATTAAAGAGCTAAGTTGAAATTGAATTTCAGGAGGTTTGTTTTGTGGGTTTGCTTATTATTATTATTTTTTTGTTATTGCCCCTTCCAGGTCTATATCATAAGGAAGTCTACACCTAGAAAACATGGCTCAGGCAAAGTACTCCCGAATTGATGGGAGGAAGTCTTCAAGTTACTGTTCCACTATATCTATAGTGGTGTTTGTTGCTTTTTGTTTAGTTGCGATTTGGACTTTAATGTCATCCATTGCTCCGGATCAAAATCCAGACTTGGCTTCTGAGGACGCTGGAAATGAGGTGAAACAAATGGTACCTGAAAATGGTTCTAGGAATTTCAAGGGCAGTTCAGGTGATTTGCTGGAGGATTCAACTAATGAAGATGGGAACACTGGGAATGAGCAAAACATAGTTGAAAGGGAGTCTGGGAATAGAGCTGAGGAAAATCAGGACGAAGGGGTGAAGGTGAACTCTGATGATAAGTCTGAGTCTGAAGAGGAGCCTAAGAGACAGGTTGAAAATGATGGGGAGGGAAAAACTGGAGATGGGGGAACAGACGGAGGAGTTGGTGAAGTGATGGATGCTAAGCAGACAGAATTTGATGATAATAAATCAGAGTTGGTTGAGGCTGAGAAAAAATTGGAAACAGAGGAAAGTAATCTGACTGAGGAGAAGAAAGTTGATCAGCCTGAGATCTTCCCTGCTGGTGCCCAGTCAGAACTATTGAATGAAGCTACTACTCAAAATGGGGCATTTTCAACCCAAGCAACAGAGTCACAGAATGAGAAGGAATCACAACTAGCTTCAATAACTAAGGACCAAAGTGGCTATAGCTGGAAAGTCTGTAATGTCACTGCTGGGCCAGACTACATCCCTTGCCTTGACAATTTGAAAGCAATTAGAAAGCTTCCAAGTACGGGCCACTATGAGCATCGAGAGAGGCACTGTCCGGATGAAGCTCCCACTTGTCTTGTTCCTCTACCTAAAGGATATAAAATCCCAATTCAGTGGCCTAAAAGCAGGGATAAGGTATACCCAACATCTAGTTGATCAATGAAAAACTATTTAAAGTTTACTTGGTGTTGAATATTGTTTTTCTGGTGTGTTATGCAGATATGGTATTATAATGTTCCCCACACCAAGCTTGCAGAGGTTAAGGGGCACCAAAATTGGGTTAAAGTTACTGGTGAATACCTCACTTTTCCTGGAGGTGGAACTCAGTTCGTAAAGGGCGCTCTTCATTACATTGATTTTGTTCAAAAAGTGAGCCCTTGTCACTTATATGTTCTGCTCTGGCCATGCTGTGAATAAAGCAGATTTGTTTATTCTGATTTCATATTAGTTCATATATAGGTGCATCAACAATATTAGGTTCAGGGAAGTAGAAAGCATTTTAATATACTGTGAATGAGGTACTTTTGTATCTCATTTCAACATATCCAAATGCTCCTTCCTTTGTCTTTTTATATTTGCGTTTCATGTGAAAAGATTTCGTGTTTTTCACTGATTTTAAACTAGTTCAGTTCTCTAAGCTCAGGACTGGATTAAACATGAACTGGAACCATACGTCTTTTATTCTACACTACACCTGAGTGGTGAGTGCTCACCGGGGCAATTCTTATTTCTATGCATACACTGGTCTACTGCAGGAAGTACAGATCTGCTTTTAACTGTAATATGAATCACAGCAGAATGAATAAAAGGAGAATATTCCTGCCCCTTTCCTTTTGTGATAGGCGAAAAGACTCATAAATTTACTTGATTTCTTGATGAGCACGCTGGAAGGTTCTTCTGTGTCCTCTTCTGGACTTACCAGGATCATCTTAATTTTGATTTTCCATTTTTGTTAACCGAACAAAGCTTCTGTTGAATTTATCAAATGCGCTGGTCTGTTCTCTTGATTTTCTGTTCTTGCTACTTTTGCTTATCATCAACCTCATTTTCCCTATTCATGTCATGTCATGTCCTGTTCTTTATTCACATTTCACCAATTTTATATAATGTTGACATGATCATACTTCTGTTATCCAGAAAATTTTCCAAACACAATCTACTAGTCTTTAGTTTTCCTATATTTTTATTATTATTTTTAGTTTGGCATTCTGATTTGCAAGGATAATCTGCTCGTGGGATTCTATTCCTTCTCTGACAAGTATAATTCATTATATTTCTATGGACAATGCAGTCTCTTCCTGATATTGCATGGGGAAAAAGAAGTCGTGTATTATTGGATGTTGGGTGTGGAGTGGCTAGCTTTGGAGGTTTTCTTTTCGATAGAGACGTTCTTGCAATGTCATTTGCTCCCAAGGATGAGCATGAAGCTCAAGTACAATTTGCACTTGAACGAGGAATCCCTGCCATATCATCAGTTATGGGCAGCAAAAGACTTCCTTTCCCTGGGGCTGTATTTGATGTTGTCCACTGTGCACGCTGTAGGGTCCCTTGGCATGTTGAAGGTAATGTTTACATCCTCTTCAAAGCCCCCCCCCCCCCCCCCCCCACTTCTCCCAGTTAATTTTTGTTAGAGATAAAATTTGAGGTACATTGCAGGTGGTAAGCTTCTCTTGGAGCTAAATCGTGTCTTGCGACCTGGAGGTTATTTTGTCTGGTCTGCCACTCCGGTTTATAGGAAGAATCCAGAAGATTCTGGCATTTGGAAAGGTAGAACTGTTTTCATTTAGATTCCTCTAAAAAAAGATGGACTTGAAGTTGACTTTTAGATGCCCTTCCATTTTTCTTTTTGTTGTAATTGATGGCAGCAATGTCTGAGCTAACAAAGTCAATGTGCTGGGATCTGGTGGTGATTAAAAAGGACAAATTCAATGAAGTGGGTGCAGCAATATACAGGAAACCAACTTCCAATGAGTGCTATGACAAAAGACCAAAAAATGAGCCTCCCCTCTGCAAAGAATCTGATGACCCAAATGCAGCCTGGTATTTTCTACTTTCCCCATTGTTTAATATAGTGGTTTAATAATGGTATCAGTGGTGTCTGGTACAAATATTGGCTGTTATAAGTTAAAATAGACACTTAACTGATTATTGGGCTATAAAATGTAAGGTTTACTGTGCACAAATCCAATTGACAAGTTCATTAAATAGATAGCCATATAGGATACAGATCTGTCACGTTTAGTGGGATTAAAGACATTTGTTACTGTTATAAAGCAGTTATAATTATCTTTTCACTAGGTAATGCTCACATACCCGATGGGATTTGAACCACCCTATTCACCTGACACCCCATACTTCAGGGGGCTAGAAGCCCCATTTGGCTCAAAGGCCATCTTAAGGAGTTCACAAAATATGAGATGCTTTCCTGACTATCATTTTCTACTTTTAGTCTTAGAAGTATTAACGCATGCAAATTAAAGAAGTCTTGAATTTCTTATGTGAGGTAAAATAAGATCATGGTGCACCTTAGAAGAGAGTTTCTATTTCCTTGAAGTAACCTTCAGTTTCTTAGGGAAACTAATATTCTTTCATTAGTTTTACATGGAGATATTATAGTGACGCAGGACAAAAGCTTGAATCGGCTCTGATAAAAATTATTTAGGAATTTACCACTAAATTTTATTTCTTGATGAGATCTTGAATTATTCTTGAATAAGTTTTGATGTTTGAGGGTTTACGTAATGAATGGATGGAATCTTGAATATGCTTGATATTAAAACAGTGGATAGAAGCTATAGAACAAGTAATAAAAAAAATAGCTTTTCCTAAGCAATCACACAGGTAGGAGATGGCAATCACACTCTCAAAGCTTAAATAAGTGGTTGGAATTCTATTAAAATTATCACTATCAATTTTATTTATTACAATAAAGCCTTTATCTAGGATATTGCTAAAGTTTTACCAAGAAGAGACAAAGACTCAAACTAATTACTAATAGCAAAGAAAAAGTGTTATACGAACCTCTAAACCACTTAGGAAAAGGATTCAAAAAACAAAATAAGACTCATGGGCCTTTGGTATGATCAAGGACAGACCACTTTAGAACATTTGGAATTTACCAAATTGCGCTTATTCTAATTTAACTTAATTAAAAATGAACCAGCAACTTTCTATCCTAAAGAAACTTAATACTAAGACTCTGTAATAACCAAAGTAGCTTATGAAAGGTGCCAAGAAGATGCTTCATTAAAACTATCTTTGGATTTAATTCTTTTTTTTCCTCGAATTCTTTACTCTCTGCATCTGTTCTGGAGTTTTGGAAGTTGCAGATTTTTGAATTAAGCGTCCATCATATTGTGCAACAAATATGCATTTTCTTTGTATTGGTAATGGGAAAAACAGAAAAATGACAATAGGAAATAGCTGAAGCATGGGTGTAATTTTGTTCTTCAAAAAATGAGTATCTTAATTTATATCTTATCTTCTTCTAAGCAAGTTCACCTGCTTCAGAATTTCTCGACTTACTATGGAAGCATCTCTCTGCTCTGGAAATGCTCCTCAAATATTTTTATTAGTGAAAATTTTCATCAAGTGTTTCTGTGAGTGTTTTTGTTCAGGAATGTACCACTGCAAGCATGCATGCACAAAGTACCGGTTGAAAAATCAGAGCGAGGGTCTCAGTGGCCTGAACAGTGGCCACTAAGGTTGGAGAAGCCACCTTACTGGCTTAATTCTCAAGTTGGAGTCTATGGTAAAGGTGCTGTGGAGGATTTCACTGCTGACTACCAGCACTGGAAAAATGTAGTCTCCCACTCATATTTGAATGGGATGGGAATCAACTGGTCTTCCGTGAGGAATGTTATGGACATGAGAGCTGTATATGGAGGGTAAGAAATCCTACATTTTTTAGTATTTTTTTTTTCTTTCTCTGATTGGTAAGTTATGCACAAATATACTAGGTCTTATACCCATGAACTCATCCTAAACCTAGTACCACACTCACATAGTTGAGTTAGAGCTCATTGGCTTTTGAATACTTTCTTTCCATCATTGGTGCTAATGAGCTCTAGCTCAAATGACACTTTTTCTCCTATAAGAATGGAGGGTAAGGTCACAAATTCAAAACCCATTGGGGAGCATGTGTAACAACAAAAAAGCCTTAATCCCCAAACTATAGGGTTGTATCTCAACAGATTTATTGGGGTCACATATATTCTTCTTCCCCATTCTAATCACTTGGTGCATGTTTAATTTGTACAAAAACAACCAAGCATTGGTTTCAAAAGTTTGGGGTCAGTTATGGATCCTCAATAAAGTAGTTATGTGGGACACATGTATTTTTTTTGTCATTATATTCCGTTTGAAGCCTACTCTCTATTGCATATTAACTTATCAATTAAAAAAAAAAAAAAAAAACTTGGCAGGCCCTAGAAAATGGGTAGATATCCTTTTGGTACTAAATATCTGATCATCTCTCATTAATTCGAGCAAAATGTGATTATTGTTGGTTAAATGATAAGTAGGCGGAGCTAGGGGGGGCCATGGGCCCTAGCTTTTGAAATTTTCCATTAATCTTCTTTTACATTTGGTAATAAATCTAAAAATTAGACAAAAATGTATTCATCCCCTTGAGAAAATTTCCTGGCATCGCCTTAACATTCCCTTTTTCTTATGTAGTAAGAAGCTAAGCGAGGCTCATTTTCCTTTTGTTTTCTGTATCTTTTTGACTAGTTCTTTATAATTTATATAATGGATGCTTCTTTTAGGTTTGCTGCGGCACTAAAAAACTTGAAAGTGTGGGTAATGAATGTAGTCCCAATTGACTCTCCAGACACACTCCCAATAATATATGAGCGTGGTTTATTTGGAATATATCACGACTGGTGTGAATCATTTAATACCTACCCCAGATCCTATGATCTTCTCCATGCAGATCATCTCTTCTCCGGTCTCAAAAAGAGGTTTGTTATCTTATATGTTACATTTCTTGCTGCTTTAGTCCTCAACACTGACCTCCAATGATTAGTTTGACTTAATGTGTTGATAATTATCTGGTCACAGGTGCGACTTAAAGGCAGTGGTTGCAGAAGTTGATAGGATCCTAAGGCCAGAAGGAAAGCTGATCGTACGGGACAGTGTTGAAACCATACGTGAAGTTGAGAACATGGCCAAATCTTTACAGTGGGAAATCCGATTAATTTATACGAATGACAAGGAGGGATTGATCTGTGCCCGGAAGACAATGTGGCGTCCCACAAAGGTCGAAACAATTATGTCGGCTATTTCTTAAGCATGATACTTAAGTTTAGTCTGTCCAAGGCTGCTGTGCTACTGATACTACTAGCACTCTAGCCCATTTAGGTATTATTATTCGTCCTCAAGCTTTTTCAGTCAATGAGGCCATACCTGCAGTTCTATATTTAGATGTAAATTATATACAGTTGATTATTCTTTTAGTCCCAGTAATGTACTTCACTATATTTACTCTATTTATTCCTTCATCAATTATAGACAAGATCTAATGATAAAAAGTTATTATTAGGAGCGGACGTCATAGGTTGAAACTCTCTAAAAAAAAAAATTATAGACAAGATCGGACCTTATTTTTTGATATCTTCATATTATCTTTAATATGAATGAAAGTTTAGTACTTTTTAATGGTTATTAGGCATGTGTTTTAGGAATTGTATAGATTGGTATTAATACAAAATTTGCACCCTTCAGGGAGTAGTGTTGTGTCGGGAGGCTTGGGATGAGCTGTTGACCCAAACATCTTGGTTTTGAATCCCCACTAGGAATTTTTATAGATTACTTGATACATGATTTGGCATCTGAGGTTATGTATCCGGGATTTAATTCCCAAGGATCGGTCCAAAGGGGCCTTGGTGAGGTTTTATGTCATAAAAAAAAAAAAAAAGTAAGAAAAACTTAATAATGTTCCTTGTTAAAATTTTTCTAGGTTCTTAAATATCATTTTGTGGATTATATATCCCCCAAAGACTTTGCATCTTCGTCTTGTCCTAAAATTGCTATGGCATCTGAAATCAACCTATTCTCTATCTTAGTTGCTTTTTTCATTGGCAAAATAGGTGTGCCAGAATTTGATAACTATCATGTGTGGAAGCTAAATGTGGGTGCTAAAGCAAAATAGGCTGAATTTTCTTTTGATGAGAATCAAATTTAATGTTATGCAAGAAAATTTAGCGTTGTATGGACTCTGCAGCTTAGATCCCTTCAGTTATTGAATATAGAGCCTTTTCATTTGTGTAGGTCGGGGTCCACTTCAATATACTCATGGGTTTGTTTGGTATTAAAGTAGAGCAAAGTAGAATTTTAGTTGTTGAGTTTTTACGATAAAGAACTTTAATTGAAAGGGATTTAGGGTTTTTAATGGTATATAATTAAATGGTGGGTTGGGGGGGTGGTTAAAGCTCTCTCTTCTGGAATTTTTCAAAATCATAGAAAGTTAGGGGATTCTACTAGTTTTTCTTTGGAGTGGTTGAAAAGTGCTTTATGGGGGGAGAGGGGAGGGGGTTAAATTTTAAGGGGATTCTTAAAGCTGAAAACAACTTTTAAGGCCAAGCTTAGGGGTCCGTTCACTCCATTGCAGAGCCATACAGTGCTTTTTGTACCGAAAAGTAGCCGAAAATAAATTGCAATGTGTAGAAAGCAACTAAAAAATTGCTTTAGGAGGGAGGGAGGTGTCCTTTAAGCTGAAAACAACTTGAAGGCTAAAGCTTAAATTTGGAGTTTTTAGGGGGGGTGGGGAAAAATTATACAACTCATTGTTCATATTTTATAACTCTACAACTTTAAAGCATTAGGGCCTGTTTGGTGGTAGATTTCAAGCATCGTTATTTAAAATAATGTGAAAGTTATGGTTTAAAAAGTGTTGTAAAAATATGTGTTTAAAGTATTCATAATGCAAAAAATGTGTTTGGTATCAAGTTGCAAATAACATAGTTTAAAATGTGAACATAATTGTGTGTTTGGTATTCTTTTTATTTTTATTTTTTATTTTTTTTAAGCTGACATATACAATTAAAATTATTTTATTTTATTTCAAGAGAGAGAGAGAAAGAAACTCCCTCATTTTACCGTTACAAACCTCTCCTCTAGGACTGCAAATACCCAATTCACCATACTTTGCCAAACACTCAAAACACTAAAGAGCTTTTCAATTAAAGCTTTATATCACAAAAGCTCTATTTATAAAACTCTATCGTTATTGCCAAAGCTTTAAAACTTTACTTTCTATAATAATGCCAAAGGCGAAGTTAGTATTTATAATCTTTGGCAAATTACAGTGATAAAGTGTTTTAAAATTGTCATCCCTATAATTTGGTTATTGGGAACCATATAGATAAGAAGTTTTTAAATGTGAGAAATGACAAGAGATGACTTAATAAAAATGTTTTGTATTTTCATACTTTAATAAAAAATGCTAAGATTCATTTTAGTATTATTATTATTAACTCTCCATCCCTCGTAAAGTAGGTGGGCATTGAGTGTCAAATTAAAAAAAATAAAAAGAATTAATATTTATTTCAAAGAGAAATGCTAGGTTTACAACCTTCCACAAAAGGTTATAGACGTAGCATTTCTCGTGTCAAATCATTATCTACACTATCTATAATATGTGTTTTAGATTTTTGCTATTGTGTCTCCTTATGGATAAATTATAAGGTCCACATGGTAGATAAATAACGTGGACTATCATTCCATTAAAAGATTTACACTTGTTTAAAATTGCTAAGTTAGAATTTTTTTAAAAATAGAAACTGATTACTGACTCAACAATTTTAAACAAGTGGGAGTCTTTTAGTAGAATGGTGAACAAGTGACGGGGTCCACTAGAAGACTGTATAATTTTTCCTCCTTATGGCTTTTAAATAATTGTTAATTATTAAAATATCTAGGGTATTGCACCAGGTGCAATTCACCCTACCATCTCTCACCAAAGAAAAAGAAAAAATACTTTTTACTTTTTAATTTTTAATTTTTACTTCTTTTTACTTTTTTTTTCTTAACTTTTTTAATCAATGGTTGAGATTGAAAATTATTTTTTGCAACAATCAATTTCAACCATTAATAGGAATTGAAAATTGTTAATTATTAAAATATCTATTTGCTAAGTGAGTATATTTGGATTAGGATCCGGTACAATACCCTAGGTATTGCATCGAGTGCAATTCACCCTACTATCTCTCACAAAAAAAAAAAAAAAAAAAACTTTTTACTTTTTTACTTTTTAATTTTTACTTTTTTTTACTTTTATTTTATTAACTTTTTTAATCAATGGTTGAGATGAAAAATTACTTTTTGCAACAATTAATTTCAACCATTAATAGGAATTGCATCAGGTGCAATACACTAGGTATTGCACATGTTCTCAATCCAGTATATTTCTTTCAAAAACAGTTAATCATAATAGATACATATATAAAAAAGTTAATCATAATATATTTTCTTCAATAAAAGTTTGTGAATAAATTTTAATATACATCACATTACAAAATAATTATATAGCGTTTGGACTCTACGACATTTTCTTTCAAAAACCTAGAATGGTACATCGAAGAGCTTTAATGTTGAAAATTAGAATTACAGCTTTAACTTGAAGTTGTTTTTCAGTTTTCTTAAATGTGTAAGGATACCAAAAGTCTCGTAGCTTAGTAGGATTACTTGCTTTTCTTTATGAAAAGAACAAGGATTCAAGTCTCTTGTACCCATTGTTGACGCTATCGATTTTTTAATTTAACTTTATTTTTATAAGGTCTAGCAGCATATGCATGGTCATTCGTGTTCTGTGCAGGCCTATCTAACTTTATTTTAATATATATTACGAATGTAGCCAATGTCAATTTCTTAGCAGAACAATCCCACCTTTGATAATGTAGCAGTTGTGCACATAATTATGGTGTATGAGCCCGTGTAAAATTTTCCGACAGCAAGACTTTCAAGGAAGATATGAGCATATCTTATATTTTTATTAAGTGAGCATTCCCATACCCAGGCTGACAAAATAATCTTAAACTACTTCATTCACAACTTCCCCATCATTCTCATCCTTTACCTTGTCTCTGTTACTTGGAATGTTGGAATAATTGTACTTTGTTCATTTTGAGTCCTTGATTTTGGAAGATCCTAGGTGGACCAAGGGATCTAGCGACATTGAGAGCAATGTCAAAGATGAATGACTTGTTGATGGAGACAGTAGTGACTTTTGGTGGAAAGTAAATATTTCCATTTGATATGGATTTTTTCTTGGTTTAAATTAAATGTTACAAATATAAATATTTACCTAGCACCACTTCATTAAAAAGAGGTAGTTAATGAAATGTTAGATTTAAGAAATAAAATCTTAACTGTGAAATGGGCTATTCCTATTTCAAATAAATTGAGAGGATTCTATAATTTTTGGGGAAGAAGTAAACTGCTTAAATATTCAGTTCTTTAACCTAGTACAGCACAGTTTTTTCCTGTGCAAGAAAATTTACAGGGCAAAGTCTTACCGCAGGTTCCTTTAGTGTTACAAATTCTAGGATAGTTGGGTTGTATACATGCATCTGTTATTGTTATTTCAACACTTGTGTGGCTTGCACAAGATTCCATGAATATTGAAATCACAAGAGCATGTGCATTGGGATAAATGGTACAAGAATTGCTCTAGTTAGTGGTGATCACTAGATCTGATGCAAGGACATAAAAGAGTACAAGTTGAGGCATAACAGATTCTACATCACAATAAGCGTAAGATGTTTTTCAAAGGTGAAAATGTTGTTTCTCAAACATTCTAATATAATTGAAGACTTTAATGGGACCTTTTTCATAGAGCCACTTGAAAAAAAGTTAAAAATTAGTTTTTTGTGTGGTCGAGTTCTAGAACAGCAATGCATAGCTGAGAATTCAAACTAGGGGCAGATAACAAATTAACTCTACATTTGTCAGTTTAAGATTAAATATTTTATATGGACATTAAAGCATTTTGATTACTGAATTAGTAGTTAGTAAGACATGGAGCACTTTGAGCAAGAATGGACCCTACCACTTTGAGAAAGAAGTGCATTGTACACATTCCAACTCCTTTTGTCCCAGATTAGCCTGCACAAATGTTAAATATAGTCTTTCATCCGACATTCCTTCAGCTAACTGCAATTAAAAATTGTGAGCTCACAAGCACTTCAAAGTTTGGTGCAGCAGGCTTCTTCTTTAGTATATTGAAAAAGCTCAAATAGCCCCTTTTGACAGCATGGTAATGTTATAACATTTTCAATGGCTAAATTCTGGTTTGATCTTCTTCCGGGGTAGAATAAATATTTGCATGGATTGATTTAATTATTATTTCTTACATCTTAAGTTGGGAGGGAGATTTGATCTTTGGATATCTTTGTTGGAAACAAACAAAAGGAAAATATGTCAATTGACCTATAAGTCCTTCGTGAATAATTTCAGAAGTAATATTTTTTTAATATGTTGTAAGAGAGCAAGGATTTTGATTTTGTCTATTATAACTGACCTATGTTTTTCCTGAAGAAGAGAGAAGGACCATATACCCTGTATCTTAATTAAATTTTGTTACTTCACTGACTCTACTTAGCTTTGGGGTGCCCCGATCACTGGTCTTTACACAAAATATTAATTGATTTCCCAGTGACAATGCTGATAAGTGATGACCATTATCCTTTTGAGGTAAAAGCATTTCTTTGTTGGCAAAATAGCATACAAAAGTGCCTAGATGCTTCTTTCGACTCCTTTAAATTTTTCTCAAGCTTTTCTTACTGAGGCTTGCTTGGCTTTTGAACTATCTAAAATTAGTGAAAGGGTACTCTCCTCGTGTTTGCATGATTGAGAGATAATAATAATACCAGAGTTAGGTGGGGTTTCTATTTTCTAAACTGAAGGCTTATAGGGCTTTAGGGAACATTTTTTATTATTGACACATGCTTCATCAATTCTAGTGTAGAAGTGGATATTTACCCATGCATGATTCAATGCAGTCATGTAAAACCAAAGAGGATGCATTTGCAATGTATTGAAATGATTACCCTTGTATATGTCGAGACTCAGACAAAGCTTCAAGGCGATTTTGATTGAGTTTTAAAAACTCTGATACTGAACATATTATGAGCACGCTAACCAATGCTATGTATTTTCATGCGCGACATGAAATCAATCTCATGGCATGCATTATATGTAGGGAATATGTATGCTTACAAAAAAGTGCAAACCAAAACGGTAAAATACTGTTTCATTAATGTCACATATTGTCTAAGTGGCATTACTATTATATTGCTTGATTAAGTCTGACAGCAAAGATTTCTTACCAGACAGAAGATTAAACAATTGTAGTACTCAACCAATTTGGGGTACGAAATATTAAACTCCCTCAAATTCCTCAATCTCACACACAGATTCTATTTCTATATTAGACAATGAGAGCAACAACATGAGCTGCTCAGAAGATTAGTATTATCAAATACCCCATTGTCTGCCATTAAGTCATCTTTTCTCAAACACACAAGTTGGCAGTCTCCATACATTACTCAACATGTCTGCTGCAACAGTCTATCTAAAGCTGCAAGCTTTGAAAGTTAAAGCAGAGCTCTGTTCATTTCCTGAGTATTCAACATGTTAGGTTCTTGGAGGCACAAGTGCTTGCTCTTTACTCTTCTTGCTTTCATTGTTCTTTCAGAAGCATCAAGATTGCCTAAGGAATACTGGGAACAGATGCTACCTAAGAAGCTCCCATGCCCTTCCTCCTCTCCCTCCAAAGGCACCAATTCTCTATCTAAATCATCTTCCAAAGCCTTGAAGGCCAACAGAAACCTTCCTTCATCAGATGGAAAGGTCTAGTTGTGATTTGAAGCACTCTAATTCGGCACTTCACTCTTAGTTGTAAGAAACGCAATTTTAGAGTTGCACTGATGAGAAGGAATCATGCAGAGTTTTGTATACTAGCCTTTTACAGCGATTTTGAATTGATCTGATGTGCTCATCATCAACAGACTCACACTCCTGTAGATTTGTTTCACTTGGTCAGCGGGTATAGTATAGTCTCTTGTAAAGATAGTTGAATTGGAGTCCTCATGAACAGAACGACTTTTCAAAAGATAATTTCAGGATGGGGAGGATAAAACGGCCAGATTTTAATCGATTTACTTCTCTTTCCTTGAGAGACATTGCTCGAAATGATGAAACTAAATCACCTTACCATGGTGATAATCATTATGATTCTTCAATTTAATGTCTCTTAGAATCTGTATTTTCCTCAAAAAATAATGATATAATAGTTAACAAAGTGTACTGTCTTGATTTTCATTTTCCCACCTTTTTGTGTCCCTGTAGTGTTTTAGATGATCTATATCGGATTTCTTGTGGTAGTTACAATTTTCCAAACTCTCGCAAGAGCATAACAATATGTAATAATAGTATGAATTTGTGGAAAACTGATGCCCAACACCTATGATATGTTTCCAAAATTTTTTGTTACATCATGACCCTGACAAGTATGTTGTAGGATAATCATGCCAATATAAAGCTGGAAGATAAACCAGGAAGTGACAGAAGTGATGAATCTCATCAAAATATATTCTGATGAGCTAGAGTAGATAAAATTCATCTTAGGTGATGGCAGTTGATTGTAATTTGGATTCTTACACGTTTTGTACATACCTATCAACAGCCTCTAGTAATCCAGTGATGTATTCCTTCACCATGTTAAAGTGAGGTGGAAAGTTCAATTCAGTAGTTGTAAACTTAGCATGCTATCAGAGCCAAACTGACAAATATCTGTCTTAACCAAATGGCCTCCTCCTCATCTACTTCAGCCAACATCATTGATTCTGACAAAATCTTCTTAACACTTCATTCACAACCATCACCTTCATACACCATTTGATAACTATTAAGTTCACAAGAGACCATTATCTCTGGTGGAAGGCGCAAGTGTTCCATGACCAAAGGATCAACATCTTTATGGATTTGTTGATAGATCAAACCCGAGTCCACCACAGGTTATCACCATTCAATCAAATTGTGAAACTAATGCCATATATCCTCAATCATACCTTCACATAACGGTACCTACAAGACCAAATCGTCCTAATTTCACTCATCTCATTTCTTTCGAAAAACGTTATTGTGATTCTATATAATATCTAAAATCTTAAGGGTAGTATTTATTATTAATGCGTCCTATTGAGCCACATTAGTGTAGTATTTCGTTCCACTTCAGTTAATTTAATACATTTCAGTCCACTTTGGTCAATTTAGTCAATTTTGGTTCACTTTAGTTCATTTTAGTCCACTTCGATCTTTTCAGTTCACTTTGGTGATGCTTTGGGAGTAGAGGTTTGTGTAAAAAGAGGAGTTGCTTCATTGACAATTATGTCACATTTTTGTAATGAGATTAGTAGGTTTTTGATAAAATTACATTTTTCTGATGTTATTAAAGTCTTGTATTTTTTTTTTTCCTTAGATAAATGGTGAATTTACTTATATATGCTTCTTTTTTAGGACATTTAAGATATATAGAGGATTCTTCTAAAAAAAGATATGTGGGGCCCAATAATTTATGGGCCAGGCCCATTTGCCTGTGGAGAGTCCGAAGGCCCAAGCTCTACAATACAGAGCACAAAACAGTTTTGGGATGCAGCCGAGGACAGTTCAGTCCTCGGCAGATCCAAAATCCCACCGGAAAAGATGGGTAAAACTGGTATAGGGCCAAACTTGAAAGAGAATCTAAGAATATCTGGGGAAAGCTGCTCTCATTGCCATTCAATGCTCTGCACCTGACAGAGCCGTATTCTTCAGCTTTATCAACCATCCCCAACAATTCTGGGATTGGACTGATGGGACAAGTGTCAGTCTTGTAAAGGTTGACCCTACACGTGGACGAAGGACAACAAACGCAGGCTAGTATAAAAGAAGAAGTAAGTGAATCTGGTAGGGGGCTCTGATCCTACCTCCAGAAAGAAAGACTCTAGGGGTGGAAACACCCTAACAGCACATGCATATCACAAAAAAACCCATTGTTGGGTAACCAGGGTAAGACCTCAATGGTCCTCGGATCAAGTCCGAGGAGTCCAATCCCATAGGATGCGACGCTGTAGGGCTTAAATATTCAAACCCAACTCCTTTTTCTACAGGAATTCCTCTAAAATCAAGACCGGAACATCGGCCTGTGACCAAAGCCAAGATTTTCAAGTCCACTCTCTACAAATCATATTGTGAGGGATCTTTCATGTGCGAGCCCAACAACATTATTGGGCCGCAAAAGAATCGTGTCCTTACAATTGACGCCGTCTGTGGGAAAGCTTACGTGTTGGCGCAGGTGGCGGTAGAGTCAACTCTCTAGCAAGCGGAAATTCCTGGGGTTTCCTTCGTCTCCGGCGACATACAGTTGTTGCTCCGACGTAAACTTCTGCTAGGGGCTACGCCTCGCAGTGCCAAGGGCGCGGGCGTCTCTAGGGGCTTCCGGCCTCAAGCTAACTTTCCCCGCTCCGGCATAGGGGCTTATGGTCGAAAAATAAACCAAGTAAAAAAAATTATTACAAGTTTTGGACAGAACCAAGGCCTTGTATGGTCCTCAGACCCAAGCCTATGGGGAAACCAAGTATAAAAAAAAGAAAAAAAAAAAAGAAAAAAGAAAAAATCACAAGTTTTGGACAGAACCAAGGCCTTGCATGGTCCTCGGACTCAAGCCTATGGGGAAACCAAGTACAAAAAAGAAATCTTACAAGTTTTGGACAGAACTAAGGCCTTGTATGGTCCTCGGACTCAAGCCTATGGGGAAACCAAGTACAAAAAAGAAATCTTACAAGTTTTGGACAGAACCAAGGCCTTGTATGGTCCTCGGATTCAAGCCTATAGGGAAACCAAGTACAAAAAAGAAAAAATCACAAGTTTTAGACAGAACCAAGGCCTTGCATGGTCCTCGGACTCAAGCCTATAGGGAAACCAAGTACAAAAAAAAGAAATCTTACAAGTTTTGGACAGAACCAAGGCCTTGTATGGTCCTCAGACCCAAGCCTACGGGGAACCAAGTACAAAAAAGAAAAAATCACAAGTTTTGGACAGAACCAAGGCCTTGCATGGTCCCCGGACTCAAGCCTATGGGGAAACCAAGTACAAAAAAGAAATCTTACAAGTTTTGGACAGAACCAAGGCCTTGCATGGTCCTCGGACTCAAGCCTATGGGGAAACCAAGTACAAAAAAGAAAAAATCACAAGTTTTGGACAGAGCCAAGGCCTTACATGGTCCTCGGACCCAAGCCTATGGGGAAACCAAGTACAAAAAAGAAATCTTACAAGTTTTGGACAGAACCAAGGCCTTGCATGGTCCTCGGACTCAAGCCTATGGGGAAACCAAGTACAAGAAAGAAATCTTACAAGTTTTGGATAGAACCAAGGTCTAGCATGGCCCTCGGACTCAAGCTTTTGGGGAAACCAACTACTTGTAAGGAAAAACTACATTACATGCACTTGAGGATTTATCCGAGGAAAACTCTCCACTAACAATTGGGTTAGCTCCTAAATTGCGAGGATTCTTAAGTCTGCTTTCGGATCCGCAGCACCAAAGGGATCGACGCAATATAGAGCAATATGCCGCCTGAAAAACAATCTGAGTTCTCTACCACTCAGTCAACTCCTCGGATGGATTACTTAGGGATTATCATTATCGGACGGCATTCTCGCACTTATCACAGAATATTCAATTGTTACCTCGGGTTTCCCACTCTAAGTATCATTGAAGAAACACACACATGGAGCACACCCTTTCACAAAGTGGTGTTGCAAAAAGAATAGTACTCAAAACAAGTAAATAAATTTCCCTTTTTACTAAAACAAAGAAATAGTACAGCGTACAATGAAAAGCTGGAATCAGCTTATGTCAAAACTCACTACATAATTGAAAAGGAAGATGCAAGAGAATAACATAAAGCCGAGGAGGCGGTACAGACGAGAGGTTAGCTACTGCTTCAAGACCTTGTTCTTCCCCAATACTTTTGCGTGCCCATAACTCAGGCAGTCAAAGAACCCAGCTCGGGGCCTGCACCGACGAAGAAAAGGTGCAGGGAGAGCCTAGCTTCAGGCCAGCGTAGCTGAAGGAAAGGTGCATGAAACCCAACTTGAGCCTCACACTGTTGAAGGAAAGGTGCAAGGAGTCGGAAGTTGAGGAGCCTTCACCAAAAATTTGCCTGCAACGAGGCAGAGTTGATGATGGCGGAGAATCTTTCTTCTGACACACCAAAATTCTGGCATGAACAGAACCTGCTTCGGATTTTGACTAAAAAAGGGAGAAACACCCTTTCCCCTCTGTCGAAACGGAGTACTCTCTTGAATTTATGCCTCCTTTGCCCGTACACCACTATTTTGAGTCTCAGGAGGACACGGCGCCTCTGTGGCGGAAAGAGTTCCTTTTCCCCAACCCTCGCCTCAAACATGATATACTAAGGGAGGAAACTGAAGGACTTGTGCGTGGGTAAAGCAACCTTCTCCCCTATTTATTTAAAAAGATAAGGTGGTGACATTTAATTCACGCAGCGTCCCAAGGAACGCTACAGACAAAATGTCTCCGGCTCGATTTCCAACGTTGTCTGCAACTATGAGGTTAAAGGAGTCTCATGAAGGCACATCTCGAATACTGGGACGCCAAAAAGTACCGCATGACTAGAGACTACGGAAATACCTCTTAATTTGTGGGCCTAGCAAACTCGCTGCCCAGGCCCGTTCTGCATGGGGGCCCAGGGACTATGGCCCACGCCGAGGGATAGCCGTTGCCAAGGACAACCTCCTGCTCAGCACCTTGTCAAATACCTGAGGAAGGGGAGAAACTGAACTATGGTCCTCGGACTCAAGCCTATTCCAAAAAAAAAAAAAAAAAAAAGAAGTTTTGGACAGATGCAGGGTCTTGCATGGTCCTCAGACTCAAGCCTATGGGGAAGCCAAGTACAAGAAAGAAATCACAAGTTTTGGACAGAACCAAGGTCTTGCATGGTCCTCGGACTCAAGCCTATGGGGAAACCAAGTACTCAAAAAAGTTTTGGACAGAACCAAGGCCTTGCATGGTCCTCGGACTCACGCCTATGGGGAAACCAAGTACTCAAAAAAGTTATGGACGTAACCAGGGCCTTGCATGGTCCTCGGACTCAAGCCTATGGGGAAAGCAAGTACTCAAAAAAGTTATGGACATAACCAATGCCTTGCATGGTCTTCAGACTCAAGCCTATGGGGAAACCAACTACCCGGATGGGAAAGTCCTCGGCTCAAATACTGTAAAATGTTAAGGCCAATAAGAGTGCTAGGATGATGGCGAGATGCTCCACTATTCGGTAGCCTAAAGGGGCTGTTCATTTTTGTGGGTGATATGTATTTGAATGATTATTTCCTACACCGCATAAAGCATCCAGTTCTAATCATGGCATTGTTTCGGGCAAGTATCGTTACTCACAGGTACGCATTGCTATGACAAACAATTTTATTAAAGTTATGGTGACATCTTTTTATTAGCAATTACTTTGGCCTTAGTTGTCATTGACTCACATGCTATATTATTGTGCCGAGCAGCGCTTGCAAATTTATAAAAACATAGAGACATAACATGCGAAATAAAATAACGACAATTTTTATTAATATGAAAATTATTACAACGTACAAAGAGGGGCTCAAACGAGCCTATACAAAAGGTAAACTGCCGAAGCAACGATAACCCCAACAATACAGATAAGTAAACAACCAAATGTCTTGTTAAGTCCGTTTCTGAAGTCCTTCCAAGCTTTACTTCAGTAGCGCCCATATTGAGAAAGCAACCTTTTGTAGAAGAAGATGGAAGAGATGGAGGAAGAAGATGGAGGAGATGAATGAAGAAGATGGAGGAGATGAATGAAGAAGATAGAGGAGATGAATGAAGAAGATGGAGGACATGAGTAAGGAAGGAAGAGAAGAAGAGAGAAGGGACGAAAAGAAAGAAAAAGGAGCAAAAGAGGGAAAAAGAACAGCACCAGGATGGATCTGGTGCTGGGAAGACTAGGAGAGGAAGGCGGAGGAGGGCACCAGTGAACAAAGAGAGGAAGAAGCAGAGGCACTTAGCCCCTGCCTCAGTCCTGACTCCTAACACACTTGTGTCATGTTAGGTATGCTCGTGAGGAGTCGGGTGGTGCTGATAATGGGTGTTCTCGACTTAGTCACGCCGAAAGTTTGACGTGACGAGCCCCTGCTTCGGATTTTGACTGAAAGAGAGGTGGGACAAATCTTAAGTCTCCGCCATCCTTACCCTGACCGAGCCATTTCGAGCTTCATTAGAACATGGTGTTTTGAGGAGAGGTATGGTTCCTTCATCACTCGTTATGGTAAACGTATACTGATGTGGTGTATAACAATTGGGTTAAGTAAACGCTAAGGGAGGCTGAGGGTTTCAGATCTCAGAAGGATGGAAGGGTGTCTGCACGAAAGTGATGGCCTCCTGCTTGCCTTCTTATAGGAAGGGCAAAACGGAGGGTATTAAATTCATTCATGTTTCCAAAAGAATCTGAAGAATAAAGATGTGTCCGTTCCACTTCCCCACCTCATCAGATGAGCCGCCGAACGTAAATGAGCCTCGTAAAGGGAAGTCATTAAAGGCGCGTCTTGGACAGCCAAACGGCAGGAGTAGATCACGAGCAGATTAAAGGGAATACCTTGTAAACTGGCGAGTTTCCTGGACAGGTGGAAAACCGCCCACATTAATGCAGGGTTGAATTAAATAAGCCATACTGAAGGCCCGGGTTTACCAAAACCCTCCTTTCCAACCAAGAAGTCGGATAGCAGGGTTTTGAGGGGCTATTGTGGGGCCCAATAATTTATGGGCCAGGCCCATTTGCCCGTGGAGAGTCCGAAGGCCCAAGCCGAGGAGAGCTATGGCCCAAGCTCTACAATACAGAGCACAAAACAGTTTTGGGATGCAGCCGAGGACAGTTCAGTCCTCGGCAGATCCAAAATCCCACCGGAAAAGAGGGGTAAAACTGGTATAGGGCCAAACTTGAAAGAGAATCTAAGAATATCCGGGGAAAGCTGCTCTCATTGCCATTCAATGCTCTGCACCTGACAGAGTCGTATTCTTCAGCTTTATCAACCGTCCCCAACAATTCTGGGATTGGACTGATGGGACAAGTGTCAGTCTTGTAAAGGTTGACCCTACACGTGAACGAAGGACAGCGAATGCAGGCTAGTATAAAAGAAGAAGTAAGTGAATCTGGTAGGGGGCTCTGATCCTACCTCCAGAAAGAAAGACTCCAGGGGTGGAAACACCCTAACAGCACATGCATATCACAAAAAAACCCACTGTTGGGTAACCAGGGTAAGACCTCAATGGTCCTCGGATCAAGTCCGAGGAGTCCAATCCCATAGGATGCGACGTTGTAGGGCTTAAATATTCAAACCTAACTCCTTTTTCTACAGGAATTCCTCTAAAATCAAGACCAGAACATCGCCCCGTGACCAAAGCCAAGCTTTTCAAGCCCACTCTCTACAAATCATATTGTAAGGGATCTTTCATGTGCGAGCCCAACAACATTATTGGGCCGCAAAAGAATCGTGTCCTTACGAGATATATAGAGGATAAATTGTTTGTAAGGAACGATAGAAATAAATTCTAACCACACATTACATTATTTATAAAATATCTCGCCTACATAATAATTGAATGTAAAATGCAATATGTTTCTTTGAAAGAAAAAAAATTTACAAAATTTAAAATACTTTTAAAGAACAAATATAGATAGCTTAATTTAGAAAATCCATATTGTATTAACCATTCTTTGTTAGAAAATAATTACATCATTTTAAAGGTTTTAAACTAATATTTATAAGTCTTGTCTACTATTTTTATTTTCAATTAACCAAAAAAAAATATTAATTTTTTCCACGTCGCACAGGTTTGCAACTAGTGTAGTTAAATGTGTGACCTTGTGAGAGGTTTAGCTAACCGTAGAACTCATTGTCATCTCAATATCCAGTGCTCCAACTATGCAGATTTGATATCAGCTTGCCTCCTTTAAGAAAGAGAACCTCTCCGTAGCTGATTATTTTCACAAATTCACTAGCCTTTGTAAGAATTCTTACAGAAAATTATAGAGAAAGTAGAGAGTCTTGGGAATTTTCTTCTATTGTATGTTGCAATAATGAATCTATACAAGCATCTCTGTTATATACACCAAGAAAACAGAAAAACTAACTTTCCCTCTCTTTTTCCAAACCATGTGCCAAGTTAGTTACAACACGTGTGATATAGCCACGTGTGTTTTACACGTGAAAAATTAGACTACTTAAACTACCTGCAATTTAGCTAACTCTTCTGTCGTTTAACTGCTGTGTTGATCTTCAGGTTCTTTCTTTTCTTTTCTTCCCTTTTGGATCTTTAGAACTTTGACACTCCCCTCAAGATGAGAACCAGAACTGTGAATGTTTACAATGCTCATCTTGGAAAGTACAGAAAAAATTTGTTGAGAACTAAGTGCTTTTGTAAGAAAATCTGCTAACTGAGAATGTGTTGGGTGTATAGAACAACCTGTTGATGTTGTCTTGTATCTTGTCTCTGACTGCATGACAATCTACCTCTGTGTGCTTAGTTCTTTCATGGAACACTGAAATCTCACCTGTTAGAGTGTGATTGACATGACTTTATTCTCTGTCTTAATCCTGAGTTAGTGGTGCTTCCCAAATTTAAGTGTAAGATGGCATTCATGGGCTCAGGCGCTCATAGCACTCACCAACAAAGTCATAAACTCATCATTGGATGCCTAAACAATAGTTTGATGATGAAAAGCAACGAAAAAAACAAAGAGAGTTGTATTCATCTTCATCTTTAAGGCTAATGTTATTTGGAAAATCCATGCACATATAACAAAAGAAAAAATTGACTTATGTTTTCAGCCGTGGCTTGAATCAAGGCGTGCTTTCAATTGAAGAATCTCCAAATTGAAATGGTACTATTTCAGAGGGTTTGGAAATTATAATTTTATCTTAGGGTCCGTTTGGATACAACTGAAAACTGAAAACTGAAAAATACTGTAGCAAAATAATTTTTAAATGTGTGAATAGTACCGTAGAACCCATTTTTAGTGAAAAAATTACTGAAAAGTGAAATTTGTGGGTCCGTAAATAGTACACGATGTGCACTAATTGGCTGAAATAAATTTGAAAAGTCAAAATTTACGGTTACTGTTCATTGAACAGTGTATGAACAGTAACCACAAGTCTTAAAAATGAGTATAAAAAAAAAAAAAAAAAAAGGAAAAAACGCAAATGTGCTGGAAATCAGCGCAATCCAAACGTAGCTTTAGTAGTAATACTATGTTTATAATATTTTTTGAACAAGTTATTATTAGTTATAATTTAAATTCATAACTGCTATTATTTTTTTACTAACTTATTATTTAAAATTTATTGTAAAATTATTATAAAAATGTTATGTATGTAGCATTATTCATCTTATGGAGGATTAAAAATTAAATATGGCAATGATTAGAATGTGATTTACGTCAAGAAGGAAAGAGGATAGTTGAAGGGATTTTTCATCCCTTCGGCCTCGTAACTCGGTAAGTCACAGGTGGGCCTATCTGTTGCCTGAGGAAGGAGAAGAAATGGTGGGCTTTACTGCCACCAATCCTCCTTTGTGCAAGGCCCTTGGGTTTTAAATTATTTTTAAGATCATATCCAACAAAATTGACTTTGGCAAGCACGTTCCCTTTTTCCATATACTGTTAGAATATTAAATAAATAAATAAATAAATAAATATATATATATATATATATGTATATATTTTCTATTCTATAATAATTTTTTCTAAGATATTAATTTTTAGTGTAGATATAATTAATTTGAACCTCATATTTTTTATTAGATGACAATAAATTTTATTAATTGAATTAATTGGAATCCATTTTATAGTATTAGTTTATAGTGTAATTAAAATACTAAAACTATTGGGGTAACTGATAATTTGCCATATTCTAGTTATTTTCAACCTCATTAACGTAATAAAAGTAGTGGGGAAAAAGTGTACCTCACAATAGGTACTAGTTTAAAACATGTTCAAAAGCAATTTAGTGTCATACAAAAGAGTTCATTTGCACTTCCACTTCGATCATCTAGTCTAGGTCCAACTAATTATTGGCATCCAAAAGAGATATATCAATAAGTGAAAGAGGGAGGAAGAGAGGATTAGAAAATTCATAGGTTTACTGGTTTAGCAATAGAAAGAAATAGATAAATGGAAACTACACTAAACTAAATGATCACAATCAATAAGAAATCAATATAAAAGACTTGATCTTGATCGGACTCCTACGTCTTCATCATATATATAAACTTAAATACAATCACACTCTTAGTTACTACATCTTCCAATATTCAAAATATAATTCACAAGACAAATACAATTGACAATACACACACGATAGTATTTAATAAATACAAATATTATTTCAAGACATACCCAAATGGCGTCAAACTTTCGAAACAATTTTTAACTTCCAAGGTTGTTAGTTGATTGCTTACTTGGAAATTATTTTGCCCATCATAACACCATGTCAAATTCGATTGTCAATCGATACCAATATACTACCAAGGAGCAAGTAATTATCTCCCATCATCCACGAGTTTCAGTGACTGGTCATTCATGCTATCATATTCAGCAGTTGTACTGGTAGAACCACCGTTGCCAACATCAATATCGAAAGACTTACTAGTTGCACTGAGCAAGTATTCAGTCTTGTTCGCATAGACATCAGTGTCTTTCAATGGCTTTTTTTCCATTTTTTTCAATCTCTCCAGCTCTGCTGCCACCTCTTTCATAGAAGGCCTATCATCCCCTCTCAACCTTAGGCACCTTTTTGCAAGATTAGCAACTTCCTTTAGTTGCTCAATATTACCATCATTAACAATGTGAACTTCAACAATTTGAAGTAAGCGGTCCTCTTTTATGGCAGAAACAAAGGATGTTGCTAAATTTCTATCAATTTCGGGCCTATCAAAAGAAAGTGCCTTCTTACTTGTCAGTAGCTCTGCTATAACAACACCAAAGCTATAGACATCACTTTTTTCTGTTAGATTGCTAGTTTGTAAGTATTCTGGGTCCAAATATCCCAAAGTTCCTTGCACCAAAGTGGTCAATTGTGTTTGATCATGAGGAACTAACCTTGAAGCTCCAAAGTCAGCTACTTTTGCTGTATAATTATCATCTAACAATATATTTGCAGTTTTAACATCTCTATGTATAATTGGCATAGAAGTTGCAGAATGCAAGTATGCAAGTGCTTCAGCGGTTTCTGTAGCAATCTTCAGACGTTTTTCCCATGAAAGTAAGAATGATCGGCCTTTATCATGTATGTGGTCACAAAGAGTTCCGTTTGTGATGAATTCATAAACAAGTAAAGGCACTTCTGTTTCTAGACAACAACCAAACAACTTAACCACATTCCTATGGTTAATTTGGGTGAGCACAATCACTTCATTTATGAATTGCTCAATTTGACTTTGATCACCAATTTTAGACTTCTTAATGGCAACGACATTGTTATCAGATAATACTCCTTTATACACTGTTCCATAGCCTCCTTGGCCAAGGACTCTACTCTCGTCGTAGTTGTTGGTAGCCTTTTTTAACTCTTCTGCAGTAAAGATTTTGGTTGTCATAGAACTTTCGAGATTAGAGACTTGTTGTTTTAACAATAAACCACCATTTTGCTTGAAGAATTTTTCTTTGAGCTTGAGGTGCTTTCTTCTTTTTAGACCCCAATATATCCAAGAACCTCCCAAAAGCAATATTAAGAGGCTTATGCTGATACCTGCACATATTCAAACTCACATTTTCACCAAGTAGAACGTTTTGACTTCTTTGAATTTGTTAATACCACTGTCTCTGTAATGGCACAAATTTTGATACAATAGAGAAGTATATTTAACATACGTATCGTATGAAGACGCAATCAAGATTGGAATTAGAATAGTTAACGACTGCCACAAAAACATAAACTCCACTATGAGCGGCTCTCAAATCAGGTAAGGACAAATTATATCAAAATTAAAAATATACAATTGAAAGAGAACTGGTGAACCAGGTTTTGAATTGACATCCTTTTATAAAACCAAGTTGAGTTCCTTTGTTAATTATGAAGAAGACATTAGCGAAGCTAAGAATGCATAATTTTTTCTTCGAAAAAATCATGGCATATATATCAAAGATTGGACCTCCCACAAGCAAGTATTAAGAGGCAATCTGTATGGTTTTTGAACTTGTTTGGATAGCGAACCTAGCTAGTTGAGAATCAAAAGCATCGTTTATATAACTAAATGCAGGAACTGTTTTTTTTTTTTTTTTTTTTTGAATGTCTAAATTTCTTATTTTCTTCAAAATATCTTATTTTTGCATAGTCTATTGCAGTGAATTAAAAAAAAAAAGCATAATAAAGAAGAAGAAGAACATCGGATTGATAACATCTGTCGGTGAAGACCTCAACTTCTCACCAAGTCAATTGAAAAACAAAAAACCAACCCTCAAGTCTAACATTAAGGGTCTGTTTGATAGTAGAGTTTAAGTTTTATTTATTTTTTATTTTTAAATAAATAACTAAAAATAGTTTTAGCTTTTAGAGCGTTTGACAAATTATAAGATAAAATGCTTTGAAGTTGATACCTCGGTTAGGTAACCGATTGAAAAAGGAAAAATGTAAGAGATGATATCAGAGGATATAATTGAAAAGTTTTGTATTTTCATGAACTCAATTAATTCAATTTAGTGCTAAAATTTATTTAATTACTGTTAATATGAATATCATCATCATTCATCATATTCATTTGAAATAAAGAGTTTTAAACGTTAAAGCCCTGAATTTCAATATTGGTGTTTAGAACCACATAGATAAAACACAATAAAAGATATAATTATCATTGAACTATTACTTGAATCTCAACATTTAATTTAGTTGAAACCTCCTAATCCCCTCCAACATAGAGATCTAAGTCATTTTTCACACTAACGACGATGTCTGGTGAATAAAATTTGGGACATTTGCATTTATGTCATTTCACACTCTACCCGGATATTCTCATGGAAATATAAAATATTTTCGTTAGAGCATCAGTATCCGGGCTTCTATCTGGGTTTTAGTGGTTCCAAGTGGTTTTCGATTTTGGTAGTTCCAATTTTGTTGGATTTTGGTGGTTCTGACTTCAGTGATGTTGCTGGATTGGTGGCAGTAGCTTGGGTTTTGTTGGTCATTTGTGGGCTTTATGTTGGCAGTGGTAGGTGATGGGCAGTGAGGCAGTGGTGGTTTGTTTGAGTTTCATTAGCTTGTTTTTGGGTTTGTTCATGGTGGTGGTGGTGGTGGTCATGGCAAGTGGTTGCAGTGGCAGCGATAGGTGGGTTTGGGGTTTTATTGGGATTTTGGGATTTATTTGGGTATTGGCTTTGAGTTTTTGTTTGGGTAATTGGGTTTCACCCGTGGGGTTTTATTGGGATTTTGGGATTTATTTGGGTATTGGCTTTGAGTTTTTGTTTGGGTAATTGGGTTTCACCCGGGTATTATGTTTGAGTTTGAACCGACAGCTGTGCTGGCAGGTGGTTCTATTGGGCTGCTCAGCAGTGATAGGTGCTTGAGAGAAAGAAGGAAAGAGTCAATAAGGAAGAGAGACAAAAATTAGAGAGAGGAGAGAGATGGGAGAGAAGATAGATGATTTTGGGTTATATTATTTTATTGTGTAGATATATTATTTTAATGTGTTGCATGATAAAATAAAAATTGAGATATTAAGTATATTGTAAAGTAAGATATTATAATCATTGTTTTTAAACTCGAACCGAACCGATTGGTTTGACTAGGTTAACTGGGAAACAGTTCTATAAGAAACCAGTTCTACTAGTAGGACTTAAACATGCTCTCAGCAAGTGAAATAACATGTCTAGCATGCAAATTATTGGACCACACATATCTTGTTGGTCAGAAATGAAAAATTAATAAATATAAACAAATTTAAGTATCAAATATATTAAAAAAATTAAATGACGCATTACGGTTTGACTTTAGTTAAACCTTAGTCTGACCTCAAAAATTTTGTATCTCTTCATATTTTTGGTCCATTAAATGGTCTGAGTTCCAAAATCAAGGTTATAATAGAAAAAATATATCTTTAAATGGTAAAATATGATATAATTTGCAATTGCATGCTCTTACACTTCATTCATTCTTAAAAGTTTTCTTTATTTATTTAATGGGCTGGCTGAGAAAAATCATATAGATTGTTTTATGGTAGATTTAAATCAATACATCACAGAGGATAACTTTACTTTTAAAAAAAATAAAAATTAGAGAGATGATAACGATGATTCTGGTGTCCAGCAGACAACGTGAGTTACGTGACCGGAGAAAGAGGCCAACGGGCAATGGCAATCCATAATAAGAAAATAAAAAGTTTCGTGATATTTCTCTGTTTGGAATCTTTGGATCGATACATCACAGACTTGTGTAATATGTCGTTTTGTTTAAAGAAGCGATACGTTTTGTCAAAAAAGAAGCGGTACGTGACATATTGTCGGGTATTGTAGCGGGTGGGGACTAGGGAAGTCTGTGTTTCTTCTTTGGTTGAAACTTGAAAGATGGTGACATGTAGTCATAGTGCGTTATCAGAAAGAAAAGTGAGAGAGCATGGAAAAGTAAAGAGAAAAAAGGAAAAGAAAAAAAAAAGAAAAAGAAAAAAAGAAGGGTCGATATTTTGTTGGCCAAATTATACTTTTTGTCAGTTTCAATTTGTTTCTTTTACATTATCTCAATTTTAAATTAATTGATTTCAAATTTATCTTTTAACTAAAACAACTTATATGCATAAAATTGAATTTATTTTAAAAGTTGAAGGATGAGTTTGACTATATAAAATTGAGTATTCTGTTAATAATAATAATAATAATAATAATAATAATAATAATAGTATAAGAGTAAATTCATTACCTTAATAGTCCTTAAGATAGAGAACAAAAAATGACTAACAAATGTTTAGGAACTAAGTTAATTTTAGAAACCAAATTAATCACTTTTGAAATGTATTGAATCTGATTGGTATCAATCTAAATTTGAGGGTAAGTTAATAATAATAATAATAATAATAATAATAATAATAATACAATTCTTATATATATTATTATACTTACACAGTGCAATGATAGATGTCTTAATAAGTTGGTTGCCATGGATGCGTAGACAGCCTGTTGGTACTGTTCGGTCGCCCTTTCCATTCTCTTCATAGATTGGTTTATACCCCTCCCGACAAGTGCAATTGTAACCCCCATGAGTGTTCTGGCATGTTTGGTGCTGGTGGCATGGGTTTGGTCTTTTGCATTCATCAATATCTGAAACACAGATGCAGACCATGTATCAGAACATGAACAACCTTTGTGCTCATTTAGGTTTTTCTTTAGGGAAGAAATGGATAATATTGCTTCTTATTCTGATACTATATTAAATTGTTAATCATCTTCAAAGCTTAAATTATTAGGATATAGTTAATTTAATCAATTAACCATGTACTTTTAACAAGTTGCAATATTCATAGCCAGTCAATAACTAGTGTAATGCATGGAGAATTGGGAATATTAACAAATTTTCCCTTTTTTGTTAATTTGTTTTTATTATGATTATGTTTTTATGAAACTATATATTATAATATTTAAAAAAAATATGATGTGACAAGATTATGATGTGTTAGTACTTAAATATAAAATAGAATTCTCTTTTTTTTGAAGAGAAATATAAAATAGAATTCAACACTTAATTAAAAATATATATATCATAATAATGATATGTAAAATTATAAAAAATTAAAAGATGGTGTGACAAACTAATATAAATTCAATCAAAAATTTCAAATGTTTTCAGTTTTATATATACTAGTCGCAAACCTTTGCGATGTATAAAATTTTTTTTTCTTAAAGTTAACACTTATATATACATTATAACTAAAATTATTTTCTCTATTATCAAGATGGAAATTTTTTTTTCTCAAGAACTCTAAAAGAAAGAGAGATAAATAGTCATTCCCAAACAATATTTAATTATGGAATTAAGTGTGTCATCAAAGTGCATTTGAAAATTATAATTATTCCCCAAAACAAACTTTCTTAAAATCCAAACTTCTTCAATCTATAACCAAAAATATGTTGCATATTGAAAATTTTATAAATTAAAGGTGGGGGGGGGGGGTCGGGGGAGGGGAATGAAACAAACACTTTGACACAAAATCTAATAAAACATGATTCAAAACCAAAATGAAAAAACCAAATCACATCAAAATCCAAAATTTCACTCTAATATCCAAAATAAAGAAAAGTATTTCAAAATTTATAACAAACCAAAATTAAAATGAGATTAAAGAAATAAAAGATAAAATTATCAAAATAGAAACATATATCTGTAAATTTTATTATATTAAAATAGCACAAATTAATTAAAAATTTTATATAAAATAAAAATATATTTCAAAAATATTATTGAAACTTTAGTGAACCATTTGAAACTTTAATAGAGTTTCATCTAAATTAAATTACCAAAATTCAAATATATTCTGAACCACTTGCCATATGGTAAGCAATGTGTAAATTTCACTATATTAAAATACAAAATTATAATTGATCAAAATAATTGAAATAAATTTTAAATTTCATTTTAAAATTCTTGAATTTTTTTGAACTATAATTTTAGTTGGAGTAAAATTTTAAACTTTTTAAAACTTAGCTAATAGAGTTTTACCTAAAATTACCTATAATTGAACTATATATATCCTAATTAATAATAATATATCCTAATCAATTGATGCAGTCACGAATTTTAGAACCAACTTTTACATTTTCAATTAATTTTACACTTATCAACCAAAAAAGGAAAAAAAGAGCCACAAGTTGAAACTCTACTTAAAAAAAATAAAAAAATAAAAAAATAATATATATTAGCTAGTACCTGTGCAATTATTTTCGATGTATGCGTTCCCTTCAAAACCTGAGGAGCACTTGCAAAGATACCCAGTACCGTTGATTGAATGACATTCGCTATGATCTGCCTTACATGCATAGCCTTCTTGATTTTTAGCATCTTTGCATGTCTTATAATTTGCAATTTTCCAATTAAGCACCACAGGAACGGTTGGTTTGTTATGTAAATTTTGAAGATCTAAAGAGGGGGGAAATTCCTCTTCTTTCACTACAAAAGCGAAAACACATGAATTGTAGGATTCCATGCGATAAAAGGAAGAGATTACCACATCGGATCTTACTACTCCTTGTGGTATATAAGTCTCACAACAGCCCTTGCCAGAGCAAGGCCTTTTAGCCACACTGCTATTACTGTCACACATTGATATGCATCCACCCGCATAGGTACCCGATGAATCTACATACGCAATAATGCCACAACCAACAGCAATGAATTTGTTCTTCCTATTTGAGATGGGAAAATTTGACCATATGTTCTGTGAAGAATCATTGTTGAAACAACGACGGGTTAAAGGGGTTGAGACTAGCAGCTCACCATCATCGAGTGATATGTTGAGGACTTCTAAGTTGGAAGAACTGGCCAGAACTGGTTTTGGAATCCCAGACATGTTTTTACAATCGATGAGAAAAGATCCATCAAGGGAGCAATTCAAGCTTGTTCCAAACGGGTAGTGGATTTCAACATTTCCACACTTCTTTTCACAGCTCGAATTGGATTGAGATTCTGCTCTTACCGCTGAAATTATCAACAAAAGTAGTAATTGTTGGTGCAAAAGCAGTCTATGTAAAGCCATGGTTTTGCCTTTTTCGGTGTCTCTGTTCTTTTGTAAAATTTAGACTCTCTTAATTTGTGCTATAGACAGCCTAGAATGGCCAACTTTATAGAAGGCAAGTACCTCTTTGGGGAGACTAGCTGGCACTGAATGTAGGTGTATACATGGCTCGCTTGGGTGATCAATTATTGGCCAAAATCGAGAGAGAGAGAGGCATAAAGAATAGGAATTAGAGGATCCTATGTTATCCGGAATAGTGATAGAATTATTGAGAAGCTCGTGCTAAATTGCTAAATTTACCTCTTCAATTCAATTTAAAGCTCGTTTAGTTGTTCTTTAAAACAATCCAAAAAGGTCTATAGGAGCGATAAAGTATTTTTTTGGGAAAAGAAAAAAAATAAAAATAAAAGGGGTGTCTACTCGCAACTCGCAAGAGCGTATAGAGCTTTCTATGTCCCATAAAATTCATTTGTATTTGGTTGGAAGTGCGAAAAAGTGGAAGAATAGAAAATTGTAGGAAAATGAAAAAATGAGAGGATACAAAAAATTTTAATTTCTCTCATTTTTATTTGGTTGGAAGTGGAAAAGTGGAGGAATGAAAAAAGTGAGTCTGTATTAATTTATTCATATACACTTGTTAAAAAATGATGACCAATTAAAACAAAAAAGTGACAAAAAAAAAAAAACAATCATCCAATTTATTAAAAAATAAAAATCATGTCTAGTTAAACAAAAAAAAGAAAAAGAAAAAAAGAAAAACAAAACAACTATCATAGCCCAAGAAAAAAAGAAAAAGAAAAAGCAACATTCAAGAAAAAGAAAAGAAAAGTATTGGACGAATTGCCCATGTGCACTTTTTCATCCATTAAATAGCCTCATTTTTCCTCTTTAGTTTTCTCTCCATTTTCATCTATTAAATAGCCTCATTTTTCCCTTTTAGTTTTCTCTCCATTTTGGAGAGAAACCTTTTTGGTGGATTCAGGATGAAAACACCTGGGTCTTACCATTTATTTTCTTTTCCCTCTACCCAACCAAACATACTTAAAAAAAGTTTTTCTTTTCATATTTTTTCTCTAAAGTTTTCTATCCATTCTATTTCACCTTCAAATAAACACACCCTTAAAATCAGCTAAAATTTGAATTTTTTTTTTAAATCTAAAATTTACTGTTCATGTTCTATAAATTTAGAGCTTTAAACATTATTCACTATATTTTAACAAACGTTCAAAATACTGAAGACATTTTCAATTAAAGCAGTATGTCGCAAAAATTCTATCACTAAAGTCTACACAACACTGACAACAGTGTCATTCTGATCCATTAACATTTTAAAAATTGTTCTTTTATTGATATGAAAAATAATACCATGTCATGTAATTGATATTCTCACTGATGAGGGTCAAAGTTTGGCAGTAATAAGACATGGACTTTTAACCGACAACGCCTATTTTCACACGATTCAGGGTGAATTCTTTTGGGGTGTCAGGTGTGTTTACACACTAATACATACAAACTTGAAACTTACATATGCGCACGTTTTAGAATAAAATCGTGACTTAAAAGTCACGATATCAGTTAAAAATGCATGTTTAAGTTATTTCCCAAAATTTTCACACAATATCAGTTCTTTCTATTTTTTTAGTTTAAAAGTTGAATTTATTTGCATAACTCTCATAGAAGTTTAAAGTCGGATATTTAATTCTCTTTAAAATATGACAACTCTGGGTAACATGATTTCTCACCTATGCAGGGCCTTCGATGGTCTGCCTCAATCTCTGAAAGTAGAATTTCAAGTAGCATGAATTATCTGACTTGCTAAACATTGTCTCTAGCGATGCCTCTTCCTTTGTCCATGTGCTAGTCTGCCAGATGTCTATCCTTTTGTTAGCTTAATTGAATTAAAAGGGAAAAAAGAGAGAGTAAACGGTACGTTTTAACAGAATGAACTTGTCTGCAACATGCTAAAATAACTCCAAATATTCTGTCATATAGTCTATATGGTCAAAGTTAAACAATACATACATTACTATCAATTAATGCAAATGTATTACGATGAATTAACTAAATATCTCCCTTCATGCATCTAAGGGTTTCAATGCATAGTTTCTCCTGCTATTGTACCAAACACATTGAGAAGATTTCTTAAGTAGTTAATATAATTTATAAAGATCATCAATTAACCCAAAGACGTCAATAAAGACATCATAAACCAGTAAGAGAACTTTTGTTTTTAGACAACAACTTAATACCTTAACCACACTCATATCAATTACAATTTGGATGAGAACATTTCCTTCATACCCCTATTTAATCAATTTTATTTTTAAAGGTCTTGATTGCAAGTTCTTAGAGTTTACATAGTGCAAAGTCTATGTTAATTGACTTTATTTAGTGACAAATTTGTATGTATTTTGTTTAATTATTTTAATATATCTTTTTGGGACTAAATTGTATTTGAGGTAGATTGTACTTGAGCCCCTTTACTTTTGTGAAAGCTACATTCAAAGTTATCTTGTGACATTAGGCGACCTAATCTGCACACGAATGACACGTGATAAAAAGCCAGGATTAGAGTGCTGATTAGGCAAGTAGTGATCATCTCACGACTAGCCAAGCCACAACAAGGTCACGAGTTGCACAATTAGCGTACTTTGTTCTTTCAACTTTTTCTGTCCACTGTAATTCTACCAATACACACACTATGAGCTGTTGTGTATGGTTGGGCCTTTAGATAAGGGTTATAGCAAACTCTAGTACAAAAGTTGAATATCCAAGGGGCCACATTTTTAAGAAAAGAGAGAGAGCTTTTAGTTTTTGAGCAAAAACACTCTACATCTCTTTCAATCATTGATTGAGATTTGTATTCCCTTCATCTTACACCAATACACAATGCCTTGTGAAATATGAATGAAATTTTTGGAAACTTAGGAAACCACATTCAAAATCCAATTTATTTTATGATTTCTCCATTGGCACTTCAACAAAGGGTCTCTGGTAAATTAGAAGGAGAAAGGACTCGATGAGGCTGTTTGCTAGTTGGAGTTTAGAGGGCTCAAGTAGATTAGGTTTATGGGCTTGGAAGGTTCATGGTGTCCTATGTACTGCAACTATATTGTCTAGTGGAGATTTCCAACAATATGGTTGGGAGAGAGGTTTTTCTGTTTCAAGATTTGAGTTTCCCTCAACCCTTCTTGATGTTTATCTTTGGTTTGCATACTTTTCCCTTATTTTCATATTTCCTTTTATACTAAAAGCATGGTTTAGGATTTTAAATATCTGTTTGGAGTATATTAGCATTTTTCAGATAGCAAAATACAATGACCCCATACTTCTTTAAGGTGTATTTCTACAATTAACCCTTTTTTCTTTTGTTGCTGAATGTATAAACAAGAATTATTAGTGTACTACATAGGATTGATGAGTCATAAAAGAAAAAAGAAAAAAAGAAAAAGGAAAACAGAAAAAAGAAACATAGGGTTGATGACTTTTTCTGCAAATGAAGACCTCGACTCCCCCGCCTCGTAAAAGAAAAGAAAAGAAAAAAAGACTTGAAGTCTAGCATAAAGTAATTGCTGACGGCCTTATAATTGAGTTTGCTGACGTTCTTTTAGCATATGAACTGTGACTGAGGAAAAGAATTATGTTGGTTTCACAACTTGTGGCATAATTTGTGCCACAATTCAACTACGTGGTACTAACATTAGTTTGAGAAAAATCATATAAAATATTTTCCTTTTTATCTTGTAAAATTAGTTTTTATATATAGCTTTTTTAAACTTCTTTTTTAAAATATATTTTTCACTTTTTTAAAATTTTCAAAGCAAAAGTATATTTTACTATATTATTAGCAAATTTTTAATATATATTTTTCACTTTTTCAAAATTTTTAAAGCACAAATATACTTTAGTATAGTTTTAATAAAATATTAAATAAGTTGTTTTCAAATAAATACAAAAAAGAGAGAGAGAGAAAAAAAAGATAGCAAATGTATAACGATAATTCTCGCATTTAGTATTCAGTCATGCTGTTTAGCAGACACGACGTGACCAAAGGGGCCAAGGGCAATTCCAAAAGAAAAAAAAAAGAGACGTGACATTTTTCCATTTTGATAGGGACCACAGTGTTTATATTCCAAAGGCAAAAATAAAAGTGAAAAGAATTGTGGAATGCATGATTGTGATTCGGTTGTTAGGGACTACAATGTTTGTCATTTGGTTGAAAGAAAGTGATGTGTTGTGGTGACTATTGAGTGCGTATAATTTATGGTAAGTTTCAGCTTTTTGATATTGTGTTTTTTGAAAAAGTGGAAGTTTTAAAAAGTGCATTATAAAATTAGGTTTTTTTGTAAAAACTGAGTATTTAATAAAAATTATTTTTATTTTTTATTTTATTTTTAAGGTTGAATGTTTGGCTAATGCTTACAAAAATGACAGTTTAAGAGATAAATTACCAAAAATAATAATGTATATATAAAGAGAATTCTTTGGTTTCATTACCTCTCTTAATGCAAGTTATGAACACAATATTTTCACAAAAAATTTCACAATAAAATCTATATGACAAGTTGTTAATAATAGGAAAAAAAATGTCATTAGTAGGTCTAAATGAAAACTAATAACAACTTACTATGTAAACTTTATTATGAAATTATTATAAAAATATTCTGTCAATAGTACTTTTTTTTTTAAAAGAAAAATAGTACTAATTTAAAAAGTTTAGAGATATAATAAAATGTCACAATATTTTCACAATACTAATTTAAAATTAATTTTTGTAACATAAAATTTTATTAACACGTATTTTTTAAATGAGTTGTTCTAGGATTATACATGTACTCACAATTTTTTTTCCACTACATACTCTATAACATCAAAGTTGTGACAAAAAAATTGTGAAATAATTTGCGTTCTTATTTCTTATATTTTCTTCCACATTGCTTTACCCAAACCCAAAAACTTTTTATTTTTTTCTTTTTCTTTCACTTTTTTCTCATCCACTCGTTTTCCACGTTGCTTTACCCAAACCCAAAATCTTTTTTTCTTTTTTTTTTTTTCACTTTTTTCTCATCCAGTCGTTCACTGCTTCCTCATCTTCTTATTTTCCTTTTCTTTTACTTTTCTCCACACAAAGCGCCGCCCCCCCCCCCCCCCCCCCCACCCCCACACCCACACCCACACCCACACCCACACACAAGTCTCTCTTTCTCTCCCTCCCTCTCTCTACCCCATATTTTCCATTTACCAAAAACTCTATTGAATTCAAAAGGTTTTTTTTGAGATTAGATATGTAAGACGTAAATAAATAAATAAATAAAATAGAGGAGAGAAGAAGAAGAAGTAGCACAGAAGAAAGAAGAAGAAGAAGACAAGATGCCGTAGCATAGCAGCATAGAGGAGCAGAAAAACCATGGGCAATTTAGGAACCATGGGCAATTTAGGAAAAAGAGAAACCCAACAACGGTAATATTTTTGTTTTGACAAAACACGTTTGTGCGTTTTGCAACTGAAACTCAAAGTTGCCATGCCAAAACGCGCAAGGCCTTCACATTTTAGAATGCAGATTTTTAGAAAAAAGTTGCATTTAAAACCTTACCAAACGCAAATATTATTTTTTGGGTTTCAAAAAGCACTTTTTGCTAGAGGAAAGTGCAAACAAACGAGCACTTATGTGGAGCAAACTGAGCATCGAAGAGCTCAAAGAGAATAACAAACCAATTCACTTTTCGTTTTTTGGAAAAGTAAAAAGTAAAATACTTTTTTCGTAGACTAAATAAAAATAAAAATAAATCTATTATAAATGCTAGCTGCTTATCAATGATTAGCAAATTTTCTGCCACTAACAATGTTGACACTTCTTTTTGCAATCTATATTTAATCTCACATAGAAGGTAAAAGGGTAATTTCACATTAGAAAATAGGCATCATAATTGTGGACATTAGATTCTTAATTTCATTTCATCAAAATGATCTTAATGTTGTAACGATCAAATTGACTGGTCATAAGCCCTAATTGAACCATCAGATTGAAAGTTATTATCAAATTTAAGTTTTAATGGCTGATATGCACTATCATAAATTGAGTCCAACTATATGTGATTATGAATAGTTGATTTCAATTGGTTGTAATTATAATCAATTTGAGATTAATGACGTGTCATAATTTGATTGGCTAGGACTACATCTTACGGTAAGGTTGCATACACTTGATTAATTAAATAATTAAACATTAATTATTCAATGAGTAATTTATGTAATTATCTCTTTAATTAGGGTAAATTTGGAATTGATTAGGTCTAAAATGGAAGTGATTGGAGCCTGTTAATGTTAATTGTAAAATAATTTGGGACTTATTAATGTTAATTGTGCTGAAATTATTTTTTAACAAATGACATTTTTTCACCATTTCATTGATATCTCTCAGAATATTTTGAATCTATGAGTGAGGTTAATTTTCCAGAAACTAGACACTTGGGGCTTCAATTTGAGCATAAGAATGAGACAATTCCAATTAAAATTGAGTAAGATATGATTTTTTTTGAACTTGGCTTTGCGTTCTGTTACAAGAGCTACGGGAAAAACCGAATTCTATGTCATTCTGTTTGTTCATCACTCCCACCAACCTCCACATTTAATGCACCAGATTTCTCTAAATACTGAAATAGGGCCTAGGTTCATTATTCTCTTTGATCCTTTGTCAACTCTCATTAAATAACATTCCATTCATATTTTCTCCACGACTATTATATAAACCCTCCCTCCCCTCTATTCCAAGGCACACAGAAACACCATCTCTTCTCCTCTCTTGAGTTCTAGTGAAGTAGAGTAGTTTTGTTATATTTTGGTTTTTCTGAGACTCAAGGTATTGAGTGAGACTCACTCTCCCTCTCTTAGTTCTTCTTCTCTACTCAACCCTTAGGACCTCCACCAAAAGTCTCCTCCTCCATCGTGTGGATCTTGCATGCATGTATAATTTCTTTTCCTAACATGGCTTTTTATTTTATTTTATTTTTTTATATTACTATGATGAGATTAAGATTAGAACATGCTAGTGTTTATTTAAATTCCATGAATATGTTTGAATGGTCTTAAATGTTCAGATGCGTTCTTCATTTGTTCTTGGTTGTTCATCATATATTCATGCATAACACTAGTTTTGATCTTAAATTCACATAAAAAATATGGAAAACATGTATGTTTCATAATTCTCTCAATTTCTTGAATCTAGGATATCACCATTCACACATATTCATTAGAATTTATATTTTTCAATCCAAATGCAATGATTAATAAATGACCTTTCATTCATATTTTTTCCACCATTACTATTTAAACCTCTCCCACCCATTTTAAGACACACGAAAACACCCTCTCTTCTTATCTCTTGAGTTCTAGTGAAATAGAGTAATCTTGTTATATCTTGGTCTTCTTGAGACTCAAGATATTAAGTGAGATTCACTCTCCCTCTTCTAGTTCTTCTTTTCTACTCCACCCTTAGGACCTCCACCAAGAGTCTCCTCCTCTATCATATGGATTTTGCATACAAGTATTATCTCTTTCCCTAACTTGTTTTTTTATATTACTATGATGAGATTAAGATTTGAGCATGCTAGTGTTTATTTAAATTCGTTGAATATGTTTGAATGTTTTTAAATGTTCATATGCATTTTTCACACATTCTTGGTTGTACATCACATGTTCATGCATAACATTAGTTTTGATCTTAAATCTACATAAAAAATATAAAAAAACATGTTTGTTTCATAATTCTTTCAATTTGTTGAATTCAGGATATCATCATTCACACACATTCACTAGAATTTATATTTTTAATCCAAATGCAATGATTAATAAAGGAAATTAGGGTTTATGTGCACACATTAAATTCAACATACAATTGATTGATTTGGATGATATGATAGGAATGTTGGCCATCTTAGTCTAGAAGACCAGTTTCACTGGGTAAGGTGGGTGCTTAAAACCTTCATATCTTGTAGCGTAGCCCCTGAGTTTAGGTCAAGGGTTAGTAGATCAAATGCTTATCCATGTAGTTTTCGATCTCTAGATTTTAACTAGGAAACAAAGTCATGTACTTTATCTTAGATTGTATCTAGGATCAAAACCATGTAATTTCCTATGATCAATGTGCATTCATTCTCAAATCAATAAAATGGGGAATTTTTCAATTATAGTTTTCTTATTTTTTCCAATAATTAAATAAATGGTGACTCTATTATAAAATCCTTAATCTAAAGGGGAAAATATAATAAATCAAACCTCCATTTTGAAAGGTTATGGACACAAGGGGTGTCGGATCGCCACCTAGTTTTTGCTATGGTTTAGGAAACATATATATAGCGTCCTTTTCGAGGATGGACATTTTGATCTTATTCTAAGAGATATGGGTTTGGAGTTTAGATACACTTTTGTGATTGTGTTAAGCACCGAAGATTGCCCAACCCTAAGGTTGGCCTTCCATTATTGTGTCTTATGTCTTAACATTATTAAAAGCAAATTCAACACTTGTATTCTAACTTACACACACGTTAGGATGCATCTAACATATAACATGGCATCATTCATCCCAGAACACATATCTATCCATAAAGTAATAAAGAGCCAAACACATATGAGAAACCCTAGCATGTGAAACCCTATCATATATCAAACAAAGCAGCAATCTAAGCATGGCAACAAGCATATCATTATGAAATCATGGAAACCATTAGGTTCAACACCATACAAACATGTTTATCACAAAGGATGTGTGTATGTCAAAACATAACTTATCTTTACTTACCTTGTAGCACCTCAGCACCTATGGCATCATGAATGGGCATGTGAATGCATGTTCATGTCATCAAATCAAGAAAAAAACATAAAACCCTAATCTAAGCATGTTGAAGACAAACAAGCACATAAGATAGAGACTCAAATTTGTATAAACATAAGAAAAAGATTTAAAAAGAGACAAAACATGTGAAACAAACAAACAAACAACATAAGAAATCTAAATTAGGGTTTCTAGGCAAGCACTTGCGTACGCAGGGTTTAACTTGCGTATGCATGCTCACGGCATGCGTGCATGGACTAGTTCAACAACCCTAACCCATAAATGTGAAACAGAAAACAGAGCATAAATAAAAAACCCTAGTTCTAGCAACGAAACATGCTCTGAACATAAAAGAACTATAAAACTAACCTAAGAAAACATGCATAAACCTAAACTAAGCAAAGAAACAAGATTAAAACAGAAAATAAAAAAGAAAGGGTTGAAGCTTAATACCTCAAAAAGGAGTTCCCAAGCTTTGATTTTGACTGTTTCCTTCAGTTAAATTGATTATAAGTCATTAAATAAGCGATTAGCAACGTTAAACTAAAAGGATTGTGACCATAAGAGGTCCTAATCAAATAAAATTGATTTAAGGGTGTTTTGTAAAAAACTCCCTTTTGATTCACTATTTTTCTAGTGAATCTTAGGTTTTTTCCCGTGGGATTTTCTATGTGTTTTGAAAATGTACCATGTAATACTTTTTATAGTGGAAAAAATGGGGTTTGGAATGGTTCCTAGACGATGTGGGATTCATTCCAAACCTCAGCCATTATTGCAGAAAACTTGCATTTTTCATGCTCTTAAAATCCTAGTTGCATATGTAGGAATGTGTATATGTATGCATGCTTTGGCCCACATACGTAGGCTGCTGCTCACATACATGGGCTAAGGGCCACTTTAGTATTTTATTTTCAAAAATAGATTTTTGTTTATTTAAATGGTTATATTTTTCATTTTAGCACTCCTCAAGTCAATTTGATATCTGATTGAGCTCTAAACTGGCCTTGGGCCTTAGAGTTTGAGTATCATTAGGGAACGGGGGCCTGAGTCGTAAGGGGTACAAAATGTGGGATCTACAGAGGTAATAACACGACTCCACTCATACACGTGGGTTTGGCTCAATACCAAAAACGGGTTGGGGGTGCGATCTCTCACAAATAGTGGGTTATTAAAAAGTATAAAAGAAGAGTCTAAGAGTCCATTTGGAAACAACTTATTTAATTGAAAATGAAAACTTTTTGTTGAAAATACTGTAGATAAAGCTAAAAGGTAGTTGAAATATTATAATGAGACTTATGAATAGTATCAAAAAGTGCAATGAACTCATGAATATTAGCAAAAATAAGCTTAAAAGTAAATAAAAAAAAAGAAAAAGAAAAAGAAAAAAAAAAAGAAAGCTTTTTAAGCCAATGCCAAATGCAACCTAAGTTAGCACCCAATGTAGCTAGTGCATCAACACAATGCATGTGTTTAATCTAAGTTCTAGGAATGACCATTAATAGGTTATTGCAATTAGAGAGTAAAAGTCCCAATAGTTGGTTTGCAGAGATGTTTTTCATAAGTTGAAATGACAGATAGTGTCATGCCCTGAACCCAAGCGGGTCCAAAGCATGAGAAAAAGAACCATCAAGAATAACAGTAAGGGTTTTATTTTATTTTATATTTTTTTATGATAGAGATAAGTAAACATTTTGAAATTTCCACAGTATAAGTTAGAGCTCTATAACACAATTACAAATGATACAATTGTGAATCATATGTCTCCAATTATACATAAACTATTTCAAAACTCAAATGAATTAACACAAGGTTACGATCCTTCCTAAAATACGCAACCTTAACCATAAAATCTAGACTTACCACACCTAAGGCTAACAAACCTCAGGGCCCAACCTCAAATAGGATTAGATATGGCCCCGATAAATTAAGCAAGTTGAGTAACCAACCATTTAAAGCACAAATATCCCCAATCACCCTTAAGAAAATAAGCTCCATGACCAAGGTATAGCTAATTGATTTGTAAAACTGCATAGTGTACCTTTATACACTGCTCCATAGCCTCCTTGGCCAAGGATTGTATTCTCATCGTAGTTGTTGGTGGCCTTTTTTAGCTCTTCTGATGTAAAGATTTTGGTTGTCTCGATAGACCATTGGTTACTAGAGAGTTGTTGTTTTAACAATAGGCCACCGTTTTGTTGGAAGAATTTTTCTTTGATTCTGATGTGCTTTCTTCTTTTCCATCCCCAAGGTATCCAAGAACCTCTCAAAAGAACTACAAAGAGGCTTATTATGCTGATACTTGCACATACTCAAACATGCATTTTCTCACCAAGTAGAACATTTTAACTTTATACTTTTGTTAATACCATTGCCTTCGTAATGGCAAACATTTTTACACAATAGAAAAATAAATATATAACATATGTATCATAAGAAGATGACACCATCAAAATTTTATTTACAGTGTAGTTTGCGGTTGCGACTGCTACAGTAACATATACTATGAGTAACTATCAAATTTCTTTCATCTCAAAAAAAAAAAAAAAAAAAAAAAAAGCACAACAAAAAGAGAACTGGTGAACCAAGTTTGACTGGACATCGATCCTTTCTAAAAAAGACAATATTCCTTTGTTAGTGAGAATAAGAAGATTAGCTAAGAATGTATAATTTCTTTAAAAAATTAAAAATACCATGGCAAGTTTAAAACAATATTTCAACACAAAGAATATACATGGTTCAACATTGTTCTTATGTCTAAGTAATAACTCATTAAATGTGAAAATAGGATTAAAACTATATTTACATAGAGCAAAACTTAGGTACAGTACTTAAGTACTGTTCTTTAGGTTCTTCTCTTAAGATTCTGCCATGTGATTTTTTTTCTCATAGATAGAAGTGTATTTTTTAAGTTAAGTAACCACATGACAGAATCTAAAGAGGAGGAACCTAAGAAATAGCACCTAAAATACTGTACATAAGTTTTGTCCATTTACATAACCTAACACTGTCCGGGGTTTTCTCTTGGAAAAAAAAAAAAAAAAAAAAACTATCATGTATAAATTCCTAGAATGCCATTGTATCTTATAGTGCGGCGTTACTCGAACTATCAAACCATCTATAATGAAGGCCCTTTGACTATTGATCCAAAGTCAAATATGAGCCAACTTTAAAATGCATTGCCTTTGACCTGTTTGGGCAATGAACCTAGTTGAGAATCAATATCCTCGTTTATGTAACAAAATATTTTATTATTATTTTTTAAACATTTTTTCTTTTATAATTTGATTGTTACGGTAAAATAATTTGAACTATAAATATCTTTATTGTAAACATTAAAAATGTAGAAGTTGCTATAAGGCTTTTGTCAAATAGTTTTTTAAATATAAAAGATGTAGAAAAGGACATAAGAAGATTTTTTTTTTTTCTCCTTGAACTCAACTAATTCGATTAATAACTAATATATTTATATAATAATAATTATTGTTATTATTTATATATAATGATCTTCATAATATCCATATATGGTTATTGTGGGGCCCAACAATTTACGGGCCAGGTCCATTTACTCGTGGGGAGTCCAAAGGCCCAAGCCGAGGAGGGTTATAGCCCAAACTCAATAATATAAAGTACAAGATAGCCTTGGGATATAGCCGAGGACAGTTCAGTCCTCGGCAGAACCAAAATCTCACCTGAAAGAGGAGTAAAAACGGTATAGGATTAAACTTGAAAGAAAATCTCAAAATATCCAGGGAAAGCTGCCCTCACTGCCATTCAATGCTCTGCACCTGACAGGGCCGTATTCTTCGGCTTTTACAAGCACCCCCAACGACTTTGGGTATGGGCTGATGGGACAAGTATCAGTCTTGGAAAGTTAACCCTACACGTGGATGAAGGACAATGAACGCAGGCTAGTATAAAGGGAAAAGTAAGTAATCTAGAGAAGGGGCTGGGAAAAATGGCCAAAAACCAGAGCCTCCCAGCCCACCTCCAGGAGAAAGACTCCAGGGGTGAAGACAACTTAACCATGTATGAACACCACGAAAAACCCACCGCTTGGTGACCAAGGCCTAGCCTTTCAAACCCACGCTCTACAAATGATATTGTTGGGGCCTTTTTACGTGCGAACCCAACACTGCTAACGGGTCGTTACGAATCGTGTCCTCACAATTGGCACCGTCTGTGGGAAAGGCTTGTGTGTTGGCATAGATGGTAGGTCGAGAGAGTTCCTTTGTCATTTCTAACAACTGGTTATAGAGTTTAAGTGCAAAGTTCCGCTAAGGTCTATGCTTCTTGACTATGGGCTACGCTTGGTAGCGTTAATCGCATGGATAACTCTAGGGGCTTGGCCGAGGATCTAATTCCCCTAAAGCCAAGGACCCACGCCAAAAACTGAGTTTTGGACAGAACCAAGGCATTGCATGGTCCTCGGACTTAAGCCTATGGGGAAACCAACTACTTGGATGAAAAAACTAGGTTTTGGACAGAACCAAGGCATTGCATGGTCCTCGGACTCAAGCCTATGGGGAAACCAACTACTTGGATGAAAAAACTAGGTTTTGGATAGAGCCAAGGCATTGCATGGTCCTCGGACTCAAGCCTATGGGGAAACCAACTACTTGGATGAGAAAACTAGGTTTTGGACAGAACCAAGGCATTGCATGGTCCTCGGACTCAAGCCTATGGGGAAACCAACTACTTGGATGAAAAAACTAGGTTTTGGACAGAACCAAGGCATTGCATGGTCCTCGGACTCAAGCCTATAGGGAAACCAACTACTTAGATGAGAAAACTAGGTTTTGGACAAAACCAAGGCATTGCATGGTCCTCGGACTCAAGCCTATGGGGAAACCAACTACTTGAATGAGAAAATTAGGTTTTGGACAGAACCAAGGCATTGCATGGTCCTCGGACTCAAGCCTATGGGGAAACCAACTACTTGGATGAGAAAACTAGGTTTTGGACAGAACCAAGGCATTGCAGGTCCTCGGACTCAAGCCTATGGGGAAACCAACTACTTGGATGAAAAAACTAGGTTTTGGACAGAACCAAGGCATTGCATGGTCCTCGAACTCAAGCCTATGGGGAAACCAACTACTTGGATGAAAAACTAGATTTTGGACAGAACCAAGGCATTGCATGGTCCTCGGACTCAAGCCTATGGGGAAACCAACTACTTGGATGAAAAAACTAGGTTTTTGACAGAACTAAGGCATTGCATGGTCCTCGGACTCAAGCCTATAGGGAAACCAACTATTTGGATGAGAGAACTGAGTTTTGGACAGAACCAAGGTATTGTATGGTCCTCGGACTCGAACCTATGGGGAAACCAACTACTAAGATGAGAGAAAGATTGAGTTTCGTAAGGTTGGCTACTTAATAAAAATTCTAAGTTACTCAATTCTCGGCTCAAATACCGTAAAAGGTTAAGGCCAATAAGAGTGTTAGGAAGATGGTGAAACGCCCCAATATTCAGTAGCCTAAGGGGGCTGTTCATTTTGCGGGTGATATGTCTTCGGATGGTTACTTCCTACACTGCATCGAGCATTCGGTTCTCACCTCGGCTAATTTTGGGGTAAGTATCGTTTTTCACAGGTCGACATTGTTGTGCCAAACAATTCTATTAAAGTTATGGCGATATCTTTTTCTTAGCAACTATTTTGGCCATAGTTGTCATTGATTCAAATGCTATATTATTGTGCCGAACAGCACTTGCAAATTCGTAAAGGCGCCTTTCTCTTTGATAAGGGGTTAGGGCCCCAAGTATTGTACTTTAAGGTCGGCGGTATTGGGCCCGGCCGACTCAGTAAGCTCATCATAATGCCCTTTCTTTTCCTGCCTAATGGGAGTTTCAGCCCTAAATATCATTTGTTCGATTCAGTATTATTAAGCCGGATTATTTTTATAAACACAGAGTAAGATATTTTTATTAACTGGAACTTTGGTCCTAGGCGTCGGTCACGGTTTAAAAATAAGAAGAATTCACAGGATTGTGTGCCTATGCATTGCGTTATCATTTCGGAAATAAAGAGATAGAACATGCGAAATAAAGTGATAACAATTTTTATTAATATAAAGATGTATTACAACGTACAAAGAGGGGCCTAAACAAGCCTATACAAAAGGTGAATTGCCCAAAAAAAAAAAAAAAAAAAAAACCCTCAGCAATATAGATAAGTAAACAACCAGGTGTCTTTTTAAACTCGTCTCCAAAGTCCTTCCAAACTCTACCTCAGTATCGCCCATATTGAGAGAGGGACCTTCTTCAGAAGAAGATGGAAGAGATGGAGGAAGAAGATGGAGGAGATGAATGAAAAGAAGGAGGAGAAGAAGAGAGAAGAGATGAAAAGGAAGAAAGAGGAGCAAAAGAGGGAGAAGGAAAAGCACCAGGATGGATCTGGTGGTGGAAAGAAGAAGAAAGAGAGGCAAAAGGAGGCACCAGTGAACAAAGAGAGGAAGAAGCAGGGGCACTTAGTCCCTGCCTCAGTCCTGACTCCTAACACACTGGTGTCATGTTAGATATGCTCGTGAGAGGCCGGTTGGTACTGATAATGGGTGTCCTCGGCTCAGTCACGCCAAAAGGTTGACATGACGAGCCCCTGCTTCGGATTTTGGCTGAAAGGAAAGTGAGACAAATCTTGAGTCTCTGCCATCCTTGCCCTGATCGAGCCATTTCGAGCTTTATTAGAGCATGGTGTTTTTGAGAGGGGTATGGTTCCTTCATTGCTTACTACTATGGTAAAGGTATTACAACTTAAGGAGTAACCAGAGGGTAAAATTAAAACTCTGAGAAGAGTCTAAAGGTTTCAGATTTTGGAGGGATTAAAGGGGTTCAGGTATGAGAGAAACAACTCTCGCCTTTTCTTTTTATATGAGGGGCTAAACGAAGGGTACTTAATATGTTCAGATCTCCAAGGAAATCTACAAACAAGAATACGCCCGTTCCGCTTCCCCACGCCATCAATAACCGTTAAATCTGAAAGATCTCGTAAAGGGAGACTATTAAAGACGAGCTTTGGATAGTCAAACGGCATGAGCGCGTCCTGAATAAATTAGGAGGAACATCTCGTAGACCGGTACATCTCATGGGCAGGTGGAGAACCGCCAACATCGATGAAAGACTGAATTAAATAAGCCATAATAAAGGCTCGGTATTATCAAAACCCTCCTTTCCAACCAGGAGGTCGGATAGCAGGGTTTTGAGGGGCTATTGTGGGGCCCAATAATTTACGGGCCAGACCCATTTACTCGTGGGGAGTCCAAAGGCCCAAGCCGAGGAGGGTTATAACCCAAGCTCAATAATATAAAGTACAAGATAGCCTTGGGATACAGCCGAGGACAGTTCAGTCCTCGGCAGAACCAAAATCCTACCTAAAAGAGGGGCAAAAACGGTATAGGACTAAGCTTGAAAAAAAATCTCAAAATATTCAGAGAAAGCTGCCCTCACTGCCATTCAATGCTCTGCGCCTGACAGAGCCGTATTCTTCGGCTTTTACAACCACCCCTAACGACTTTAGGTATGGGCTGATGGGACAAGTATCAGTCTTGGAAAGGTTGACCCTACACATGAACGAAGGACAACAAACGCAGGCTAGTATAAAGGGAAAAGTAAGTTATCTAGAGAAGGGGCTGGGAAAAATGGCCAAAAACCAGAGCCTCTCAGCCCACCTCCAAGAGAAAGACTCCAGGGGTAAAGACAACTTAACCATGTATGAACACCACGAAAAACCCACCGCTTGATGACCAAGGCCTAGCCTTTCAAACCCACGCTCTACAAATAATATTGTTGGGGCCTTTTTACGTGCAAACCCAACACTGCTAACGGGTCGTTACGAATTGTGTCCTCACAGTTATTATGAAGATCATTATTTTATTTTATTATTGCTATTATTTATCTATCATCATCCTCACTCCTCAGTCAAATTGATATCTCTTTCCCCTACTTTCTTAAATTTCTCTTTTCGGAAATAATGAATTACAAAAAAAGGGGGTTGGATATTGAATATCATATCGACAAATATATTATGATTTTTATTTTAATTTATTAAATCTATTAAAAAGTGAAATAGTACACTAAAGAGTTTTAACATCAAAGTTCAGGATTCCAGCTTTAGTTTAGGATCATCTATTTAAATTTTCGTCCAAACTTGAAGAATTTGAAACCTATTTTTCATTTAAACAAACCAGTTTTTCAAACATACCCTTAAACAGCGTCCTCATCTTTTCTCTATTTTATTAAAATAATATTTTTTTCTTTTTATTTTTAAATTTTTTCTCCCTCAAAATTACTATATTTCATTACTTATTCTCCCCCTACACTTAATCCATACCCAACCTACTAAATTCAAGAGAACCTAGAGAGAGAATTTTCTTGAGGTTGTGTTTGTGACGGTTTGTTGGTATTGAGAAAAATTACAAAATAATTAAGGGTTTGGAGAGCTATAATGACTATTTAGATGGGCCAAAATGGCCCTATACCACCTTTTTTGGAAATTTTTAGCAACAAAACACTGTTTCGAAAATAAATAGCAAAGTACCACTTTTTCCAGAACTCGAGTTTCAGAAACTCGAGTTCCTCATCAGTTCTGCCACTGTGGCACTGCTGAGTTGGATTTGTGCGATTAAAAAAAATTATGTGGTACTCGAGCTTGGTAAACTCGAGTATACCAAGCTCGAGTACATTTTATAAATAAAATGCAAAAAAAAAAAAAAAAAAAAAATTACACAGTACTCGAGTTTGGTAAACTCGAACTCGAGTACTGTGTAATTTTTTTTTTTTTGGTTTTGTTTTATTTTTTTGTTCTATGTCAACAATATGACACTGTTCAAAAACAGGAGGCCCATATTCATTTGGTCCGGACTCAAATCAAAACAGCTTTTGAGATTTCACCATGGCCCCAATTCATCAATCGAAAAATCATTGCGATTAATACTATCATCTGCTCGCAAATTTTTTTTTTCCAGTTATTCATTGCACCAAGCTTCTACAGTTCTGCTAACTGTTTTTCTTTAATGATATTCCACAATGCGTCCGATATATTCAATACAACAAAGAGAAACTACGGTAGATTATCTCATGTATTGGACAAGTGCCGTCAGAAACAAGTTTCTACTTGAAGCATCTTGTTTTTCTAGCAAAAGCTACTTGACATTGAACAAAAAAAAAAAAAAAAAAACCAAAAAAAAAAAAAAAAAATTACACAGTACTCGAGTTTACCAAACTCGAGTACTGTGTAAATTTTTTTTTTTTTTTTTTTTTTTGCATTTTATTTATAAAATGTACTCGAGCTTGGTACACTCGAGTATTGTGTAAATGGTACTCGAGTTTACCAAGCTTGAGTACCACATAATTTTTTTTAATCGCACAAATCCAACTCAGTAGTGCCACGGTGGCAGAATTGATGAGGAACTCGAGTTTCTGAAACTCGAGTTCTGGAAAAAGTGGTACTTTGCTATTTATTTCCGAAAAAGTGTTTTGTTGCTAAAAATTTCCAAAAAAGGTGGTATAGGGCCATTTTGGCCATTTAGATGTAGAAAATCACTGTAGCAAATGATGTGTGTAAATTCGTAATCGTCCAGAATGAAGGAGCAACGTACAACCCTAATAGATGAATGACCGTTGAAGATAATAAATGTCTAGTACTTGTGGAAAGTGTTTCTCAATTCCTAAATGAGAACATTCATTACCAAAATGATGATGAATGCTATAAAACCAATACCATATTTCCATATGGAAGAAAAAAAGGTAGGCACTCTGATATCTACAAACTAGCCATATTATTTTCTAAAATTGTATTATTGATTGAGTTTTTTCACTATTTTTAACTTGATCATTGGAGGGCCTTTGGCCAATACCATACTAGTGTTTTTTCCCTCTTTTCTCTGACTTTATTTGTAGATCGATAGTTAAAGAAACCCTAATATCATCCATCAATATAAACAAGAATACAACTGACAATTTCTTACATCATCAACAAATTTATTGTTTAGAGGGCTATAGGGATTCTTCGGGCACAACATTGATATGTAATACATCTTTCACATGAAATTAACTCATGTGAGAGGAATGTTATTTATCATTGTTACATTAATATATATATATATATATATATATATATATTCAACAGCAGCCATTGGAGCTTCAATTTTTTGTGATAGTCTCTAGAAAATAAAGAGGAGCAACTCCTTTTCAACTATTAAATGTTTAAAGCTAGTTAAAGGTTGTGCCCTTTTAGTATATGACATATATGTCTTGGCTGAGAAAAATCATAACCATGAAGAATGTTTTATTATTGTAGCTTTTAAATCGAGTCCAACTGAAAAAACTAAACAGAGAAGATAGATAAAAAGAGGATAAAGTTGATTCTTTCTTTTATTACCGTGTCACTTTCTCCAACAAAAGTGTGACTAACGTGACTAATAAAGTTGGAGATATTTCTCCGTTTTGATCGATTCTACAGTAACATCACAGACAAATCAAAAAAAAAAAAAAAATTTACACCAGACTTTACGTTTGTCGTTTAGTTTAAAGAAGCGGAGCAATTCAGCAAACAAAAGAAAAAGAAAAATGAAAAAAAGAAGAAGTGGGTAAGTTCGTTGGGTAGGGATCCGTTTGGATTGAGTTTATTGTTGTTAAAACTGAAAACTGAAAACTGAAAATACTGTAACAAAATAATTTTTAAATGTATGAATAGTACAGTGAGACCCATTTTTAATATTTTTTAATACGTGAACAGTGTATGTACATTGTATGAACAGTACATACACTGTTCATAATAGTATATTTTGTCCCCTAAAGTCAACATATGCGGGCAAAAGAAAAAAAAAAAAAAAAAAACAAAGAAAACGCAAGACCAAAACGTGGACGCACGAAAACGGGGAATCCAAACACCCTCACAAAGGGAAGGTACTGATTAAATGGATTGAGAGCATTATGTTGGCCATATTATACCTCACTAAGTTTCAATTTCTTTCTCAATCATATACTGTATTTTATCAATTTTATCTCTTTTTATTAATTGTCAATTTCATCCCCAATTTTAAGAATCAAATCAATTTTACTTTTAACTAAATCAACTTATAGGCATAAAAATGACTTCATATTGAGTTGAGGGAAAGAATTGAAAAACTAAAGGAACTTCTTTTGGAAGTTTTAAAGATGAGATTGACATAAATAAACTTATAAGACGAAAATTGAAACTAAAAATATATGAGGACCAAAAAATTGTAGTGTGTATTTTTCTCAAATTTTTTTTTTTTTTTGGTTTCGCAAATTATTTAGCAATTAGCTTTTTATTATTATTTTATTTTATAGTTTTATTATATTTATTTTTATAAATAATCTAGCTTTTAGAATTCTATCTTCCTCTTTCTCCTCAAATTTTCATTTTCTTATCTTTCTATCGTGAGGGGGGGGGGGGGGGGGGAAATGGATCCTCTCCATTTCCCTTTGAAATGGAGAGGCTCCAGTTCACGGTGGGGATTGAGTCCAAAATGATCCACGCTCAAAAATTGGACACATCATTTAAAATGTGTCACCACACTTAACTGGAGTTCAGTTGACTTAACTGGGGTTTAACTCAACCGGACAAAAAAAACTCAAGTTAAATTCTTAACTCTCACTAGCCATTCAAACTCTCTCTCTCTCAAATTATAAAGTTCAAACTCTCTCAACCTCCCACTTCTAGGATACTCAACTCAAACCCATCAGCAAAATCAAAGGAAAAACCTTAGCTCACCAGAGATCCCGACACCCATACACGCATCCTCTTTAAACCCAAATTAGAGAGAGAGTAAGGGTTGGGGTTTGGAGAGTATCGAGTGTAGAGAGAGACATTGATACTTTTCAGACCCAAATCAAAGAAGGTTAGGGTTTGGGTTTGTCCTCTTTAAACCCAGATCAGAGAGAGAGTAAGGGTTGGGGTTTGGAGAGAATCGGGTGTAGAGAGAGACATTGATGCTTTTCAGACCCAAATTAGAGAAGGCTAGGGTTTGGGTTTGGAGAAAATAGGGAAAGAGAGAAGTTGATGATCTTTCAGGTTTGATCTATGGAGGGAAATGAGATTGAGAGACAGAGAAAGAGATTTTGGTCGAAGGAGAGAAGAAGCCACCATTGGAGGTGGTGGTTGCGGTGAGCCAGCCTTGCTGATTTGGTTCAGGCCCAAATCAGAGAAGGTTAGGGTTTGAGTTTGGGGAAAATCGGGAAAGAGAGAAGTTGATGCTCAATCTCCATGGCTATCGCTAGCAGCCATTGTGTTCCGCTCCACCAATTCCGGCCGTGGTTCCTGTAAGGTTGAATTTATTCAACCATCTAATTGGCTTTATTTCATACTAAATTTGCTTGTAATTCAGCATTTAGTAACCCTGTATTTAGGTGGGTTTGATGTAAGGGTAGTGAGTGAGATAGAGTGAAGATTGCTCAAGAGTGTGCAAGAAAACAGAGACTCACGGCTGGGACTCGAGGGTGACTCGCGGCTGCAAGCCGCCAGACGCAGCACACGTGCCAAGCATGCTGGAAGGTGAACAGTCATGCTAGCTGGAGCACTACAGGACAAAACAGGACAACTGGCCATACGGTTATCTCGCGATTGGATCTCGCGACTTGGTCAAGCCGCGAGGTCAAGCCGCGAGCCACCCTTATTTTGTAAAAACCTGACGTTTCACATTCCTCTCCCACTCCAGTATAAATACCCCTTTTACCTGCGATTGAAAGAGAGCTTCTAGAGAGAATTTTGAGAGAGAAACCCTAAAGAAAAACAAGATTGTTTCACCCACAATCTATACCTTAGAGTCTCTACAAATTCCTCAACTCTCTTCCTTTCCATTGTCAAATCCTTGAGAGGTATTATACCAAACCTGGTTCTCACCATCATCATCACTGTGAGACAGTTGTTTGGATTTCTGGGAAGCAGTTAGGAAGGAACCAATCTTCATTGGTTGATGCTACGGTCTAGTAGCGGAATCCGGGAAGCTAGAAAAGAAAAAGGTTCAGCGTAACCTCGTTGGAGCAAGAAGCTTGGAGGGCTTAGGTGCACTGGGTAGATTAGGCTTGGAGGGTCTATTGCTGTCCATGTATCCCAACTGTATTTTCTAGTGGATTGTTTACCGCTTGGAGGGCGGCGGAGAGGTTTTACGTCGAGGGCTTCGGTTTCCTCTTCGATAACACATCGCGTGTTGTCTTTGTGTTTGCATCTTCCTTCCTCTCTATCTTTGCCTTTTGATTATCTGCTGTGGACTTTATTTTGTTATGGCTTAGATAGTTTTTAACCAATTTCGTATTATAACATATGTTAAGTTTCCGCACACTAGTTGTTTGACATATTGCTTGAATTTGTTAAGTTGTTATTTGGGGGTCTAAACGTTCAAAGGTGTTTTGTACACGTTTTTGAACTTACAACTGGTAGCAGAGCGGGTACACTGCTATTGGTTTCATTACCATTGTGTGATCCTTGACTCCCTTTTGAGATGGATAGGTCTCAATCCCTAAATGCACCTCCATATTTTGATGGTAGTAATTATGCCTTTTGGAAGGTTTGCATGAGAGCTTTTCTGTGTTCTATTGATGAATTTGTTTGGGATGCTGTTGAGATTGGTTGGACTAGACCTGAGGAAGCCAAATCCTCATGGGATAAGGCAGCACTTGCTGCATCTAATGCTAACAGTAAAGCACTCAATGCTATTTTCTGTGATGTGTCTCCAGATGAATTTCACAGGATTTCTCATATTACCGTTGCCAAAGAAGCATGGGAGATTTTGGAAACCACCTATGAAGGCACGAAGAAAGTGAAAGACACCAAGTTACAAATGCTGACCACTCGGTTTGAGGAGCTCAAAATGAGTGAGGATGAGTGTTTTGACTCTTTCTATGGGAAGCTAAATGAGGTGGTTGTCAGCAAGTTCAACTTCGGGGAGAAAACGGAGGACTCAAAGATTGTAAGGAAGATCCTTCGATCATTGCTGGAAAGTTTTCGTGCTAAAGTGACAGCAATTGAAGAGAGCAAGGACCTTGACGACATTAAAGTACAGGAGCTGATTGGTTCTCTGCAAACTTATGAGATGTCGTTGCCCAATCAACGGAAGAGTAAATCTCTTGCTCTAAAGACCATCAATGAGAAGGTGGAAGATCAAGACTCATCGGGAGAAGATGTGGTTGACAAAGATGTTGCTTACCTTGTCAAAAATTTCAGAAAGTTCTTGAAATTCAAAAATAATGGCAAATTTGATGATAAAAGAAAATTCCAAAGTTCTGGAAGGGAGAAAAGGGAATTCAAAAAGAAAGATGGAAAAGAATCCCAACCTACATAAGGTGTCACTTGTTTCGAATGTAACGGGCATGGACACTTTAAGAAGGAATGTCCGAATTATTTGAAATCGAAAGGTAAAGTGTATGCCACGACTTTGAGTGACTCAGATTCGTCTGACTCAGAATCTGAAGAGAGCTGTGATGGAGAGGGGAACTATTCAGCTTTCATGACTATTGCTCATGTTGAGTCTTCGGATGAGTTGAATCTGCTTGTACGAGACCTTGGAGAACATAGTGATGATGAATCACTCGGAATTGTTGAAGAATCAAATGCTGAAGAAGATGAAAGCACAGCAAATTTTCAAGAGAATTATAACTCACTTTTAGAGAAGTCGGGTGAGTATACGAGGGTGGCCAAGGCAGCTGTGAGAAAAATGAAGAAGGCTGAAGAGGACTACAAAAGTCTCCTAATCCGATATAGGGAGGCCAAATGTGAGATAGAAACACTGAATGGTGAGTTGTCCGAAACTTACACAAAAGTGAGATTTCTTGAGAATGAGGTTGTGCAAGTAAATGCTAAAATAGAAAGGGTCACCACCAAGAAGCTAGATGATGTCATCTCATCTCAAAAGAGCTTTTCAGACAAATCCGAATTGGGATATACCGGAGGAAGTAGTTCATCTGGAAATGTCACTAAAGAAGTGAAGTTTGTAAAGGCCAAAGATCCAGTTGTAGCTAACCTTACTGGTGAGAAGCTCGAGTTGGAGGAGAAGAAGAATGTGGTGAACCAACGGATGTTAAATCCCCATAATCAGTCCGTAGGCAGGTCTGAATCTCGTGCCAAGTCACGCCCACGACCACAAAGAGGTCCTAGAGCAACTTATGTGTGTCATTATTGCGGAATTCAAGGGCATACTCGACCTAATTGCCAAAAGCTGAGAGCAAAGAATAATGCAACTCCTCAAAGGTCAGGAGGACCTAGAAATGATAGAAAAATTTGGGCAGGTGATCAGTCTAGAGATCAGAATGGTGATCCCGGAATGATGAATGTGATGAAAATGATTGGTGCATTCACCAACTGCTTGGAAAGCTTCTCACGAAGGTTTGAAAGCCCTAACTCCCGTACCCAATCCTATAAGAAAATCACCCTAAACGCAAGTGACGTGTGGGTGAAAAGGGGTATTCATGCATAAGCATTACAACATGTCCATGCATTAATACTTCCTATACTTTGTGACAATGTTTGTTCGTTTTGCTTGCTGTTTTTTTTTTTTTTTTTTGCTGTTGGTTGTTTGTTTGTCTACTTGTGCATATTTCTAATTTTGTCTTATCAATCTTTTTGTTTCTTGTGTCAAAAATCCAAAAATCACATAAAAAATTAGAAAATCAAAAAGCTTGATTGACATTGTTGAGTTTTTGTCTCAGAACTTGTTTTGCCTTGTACCTTTGTGCTAATGGCTTTGTGCATTTTCGAGCATTGCTTGTTTTCATGCACTCATATCACTGTGGGAAAAATCTTGAAATCTATGTGATTGTTGTAAATAGATCTTCAAACTTGTCATGAATGATTAGTGAATGGTTATGTTGATCTTGAGACATGCATAGACTTGTGTCTATATATCTTCCCACTCTTTATTTTTGTTTTGCTAAAAAGAGCTCACCAAATGTAAATCTCCAAATGAAAAGAGATATTGAGCTGCAAAAGCCTGTCGCACATTCTAGTATTCGACTAGGAAAAAGGGTAAGCGACTTTATATTAAAGAAAATGTTTATTCAAAAAGCCAAAGGCTTGTTCATTAAAGTGAAATGTCAAATATCACTCTCACAATGAGAGGTGATTGCCTCAAAAGATCAAAAAGATCAAATGTTATGATTAAAAGTGGAGTCAAATGTAAAGCTCCAAGTTATGTTATCAAGTTTTGTGGGAGGTCATATATACATATTTCTATAATTGAGATGGGTCACATGATCTAGTGCTAATTGTGTATGTCTTGGTTGAATTGATCATTGAAACTTCACATTAGACTAAGGACTATCTCATTGTTGATATCCACACACAACACACAAATTTATGTTCAATAAATGCCATATTCATTTGTGTGATTGTACTTGATGAAATGTGTTTTCACATGCTCAATCCTTATTAAATCAAGCACAAAAAGGTTTTTGAGTATTTTAAGTGTTTTTGGAAAGTATTTTGTTTGAAAAATCTGAAAATTTCAAAAATCCAGTTTTGCCCTGTTTTGGCGGCTCTGTCGCGGGTATGTCAAGTCGCGAGCCTTAGTCGCATCTTCGCTGGTCATTTTTGGCGACTTGTTCGCGAGTGGAAGGTCCAGTCGCGAGGTTTACTCAGAGATTTTCACGGCTCAGCTCGTGACTCACTTGCGGGTAGACCTTCCAGTTGCGAAAAACACTTAGAAAAATTTTTCAAATTTTTGTCCTTGAGTGTTTTGGCGGCTTGATCTGGCGACTCTTTGGCGACTCGTTTAAGTCGCGAAAATCGCGTGTTTGGCAGAAACAGGAGCAGTTTTTAAATCTTTTTCAGTTTTCCCTCGAACTTTTGTAATTGTTCACCTTCTCTCTAAACTTTCTTCTTACCCATTCACACCGTGCCTCCATTTTAGATCTCCATTGTTTGCCTCTTTTCAGCTCAAAATCATCAAGTAACAGGTATGGTTGTTCTGTCTTGAACTCTTTTCTACTTGTTGTTATGGGTTTCCCTCTGGATTATTCGCATTTGATTGTGTTTTTGAGATGGGTTTTTAGCTCAACTATTACTCTTTGTCCATGCTTACCTTTTGATAGTTTCTGTCTCTGTTTTGAGCTATTTTATATTGTTGGTTTTGTTCTTCATCATGAGCTTAGCTAGAGTTAGCTATTTCTGTCTGATCTACTGTTGATGTGGTGTTTCAAAATCATCCTGTGTGGTATCCAGTTGATGTGTTGTTGAATGTGGGTTCTTTTTCAGCTGATTGTGTGGTTTATTTTGTCTACCTCTACTGTGTAGTTCAATTTGGGCCATTTGTGTCCATCTTTGCTATTTTCGGGCCATTTTCATCTAGCTATTAGAGTTTCTTCATTGTCCCTTAATTTCCACTAACCCACTGCTAATACAGTATGTTGGATTATGTTCTGCCATTTCTCTTGTTCATAATACAGACTAGTCATGTCACCATTCAAGAAAGCTGCTGTGAAAGGAGGTAGTTCCAAAGGGAAGGAACCAGTAATTGATGTTGATGATTATCCGGCTCAAACAAAAGGGACTCGCTCTTCATCAAAGAGTTTTGATCCCAACAGGTTCAGATCATATGCAGCCTATCAGTCTTATGAGAATTTCTTTCTACATGCCAAACCATTACTAGAAAGAGCTTTGGATCAGTCCTCACTTCATGACACTGACATTCCGAAATGGTTTTCTCACAAGGATTGGAATTACCTTCTCTTTGATCCGGATGACGCGTATGAAGAGTTGGTAAAAGAATTTTATGCTAACGCAATTGTGGAAGGAGATGAACTTAAGTGCTGGGTTCGGAAAAAGAGCTTTTCTGTCTCTCCTACATATCTGGCTGAAATTCTTCACATCAACAGACCAATTTTCCGACATTCACCGATTTATGATGATCTCTGTCCTGATGAGGAGCTTCTCAAAGAAAGTCTTGGTCAAGACTTGGAGTTCTCACCCAATGGAAAATCCATCAGTGTTTCCTCTCTTTCTCCAAAACTGAGAGTGCTTACAATTGTGATGTTTCACAATCTGTACCCGTTATCAAGCACTGGGTATATGAACCTCGGACGTGCTTTGTTTCTTCATGATCTAATCTCTGATGTGGAAATAGACATCTGTGCCCATATCTTTCATGTTCTGCGCAAAACGGTTCTTCGAGCTGAGTCACGGATATGCGTTCCTTTCTGCAGTCTCATTTCACGGATCTTGAAGCTCAAGGGTATTTATCCAACGGCAGATGAATCTGCTATCCCAAAACCTAGTCCAATCAACATGCGTACATTCAATGCAAGCATTGGACATAGTCGGAAGAGAGCCAAACCAAAAACTTCTGCATCTCACAGTGGCTCTCATTTCAGCACTCTCTCCTTAGATGAGAAACTTGATTACATTGTATCCTCTGTCCACGAGTTGAATACAAAGATGTCTGGACTCACAGCTTCTCTACACCATCAAAGCACTCGGTGGGATATGAAGTTTACTTCTCTTCAAACTCAACTGGATCAAATTCAGAGAAAGCTGGAAGAGGATGACTAGCCTATTCCATGACAAAAAGGGGGAGTGATAGGCATGATCAGAGGGGGAGTGTCTTTACCTAAGGGGGAGTGTCTTTACATTCTTCTTCAGTTTAAGATTTCACTTTAAGTTGATATACTATGTTTTGTAAACTGTTATTCAGGATGTTTTGTGTTTGTACCCATGTGCTTTTGTAAGCTTTTAGGGTTATTGTTTTATGCATAGTTTGTAGGCTATATGGTTTGTACCTTGCTTAGTGCAGCCTTTATGCTATGTTGAAATCAGTACTTTAATCTAAATGGTCTGCATTTTGGTTTATGTACTGTCACTCTTGTGCCCTTGTAGGATTGTTCCTAGATGCATATACCTTGTGTGTTATGCATTGGTTGAGTGCTGTGCATACAAGTGTCTTGCCTTGTGCTTGTTAACTTGTATGTCCTTGTGTTCATTCCAAGTGTGAATGAGCATTGTGATCACTACCTTGTGGTGTTCACTTGGTTGATCAAGCCATGGTTTGTGTCTTAACTCCATCTTTGCTTGATCACATATTGCCTGTTTCATATGCATTTATAATTTTCTGCTTACAATGATCATGGTGTATTGTTGTGTTTCAGGAGTATTATGTTCATATGATTCAAGTGCATCACAGCTTCTAGAATTAGGTGTGAGTGAGTTTTGTTCAACTGTTCCCAACTCACATGTTAAGTCTAGAGTCTATTTTAGGGTTTTGTCACGGAATAGCCAAAGGGGGAGATTGTAAGGTTGAATTTATTCAACCATCTAATTGGCTTTATTCCGTGCCAAATTTGCTTGTAATTCAGCATTTAGTAACCTTGTATTTAGGTGGGTTTGATGTAAGGGTAGTGAGTGAGATAGAGTGAAGATTGCTCAAGAGTGTGCAAGAAAATAGAGACTTGCGGCTGGGACTCGCGGGTGACTCGCGGCTGCAAGCCGCCAGACGCAGCACACGTGCCAAGCATGCTGGAAGGTGAACAGTCATGCTAGCTGGAGTACTACAGGACAAAACACGACAACTGGCCATACGGTAATCTCGCGACTGGATCTCGTAACTTGGTCAAGCCGCGAGCCACCCCTGTTTTGTAAAAACCTGACGTTTCACATTCCTCTCCCACTCCAGTATAAATACCCCTTTTACCCACGATTGAAAGAGAGCTTCCAGAGAGAATTTTGAGAGAGAAACCCTAAAGAAAAACAAGATTGTTTCACCCACAATCTATACCTTAGAGTCTCTACAAATTCCTCAACTCTCTTCCTCTCCATTGTCAAATCCTTGAGAGGTATTATACCAAACCTGATTCTCACCATCATCATCACTGTGAGACAGTTGTTTGGATTTCTGGGAAGCAGTTAGGAAGGAACCAATCTTCATTGGTTGATGCTACGGTCTAGTAGTGGAATCTGGGAAGCTAGAAAAGAAAAAGGTTCAGCGCAACCTCGTTGGAGCAAGAAGCTTGGAGGGCTTAGGTGCACTGGGTAGATTAGGCTTGGAGGGTCTATTGCTGTCCATGTATCCCAACTGTATTTTCTAGTGGATTGTTTACCGCTTGGAGGGCAGCGGAGAGGTTTTACGCCGAGGGCTTCGGTTTCCTCTTCGATAACACATCGCGTGTTGTCTTTGTGTTTGCATCTTCCTTCCTCTCTATCTTTGCCTTTTGATTATCTGCTGTGGACTTTATTTTGTTATGGCTTAGATAGTTTTTAACCAATTTCGTATTATAGCATATGTTAATTTTCCGCACACTAGTTGTTTGACATATTGCTTGAATTGGTTAAGTTGTTATTTTGGGGGTCTAAACGTTCAAAGGTGTTTTGTACACGTTTTTGAACTTACAATTCCGGTGAAGTTCCTCTATCTCCCTCTTTGATTTTTCCTTATTTTAATTTTCTCAACAAAAAAAAAAAGATTTTTTAATTTTTAGTATTTTATTAGGATTTCATTTTCTTTTGATAGAGAAATTGAATTCCCTGTTGTACTTGGGAAAAAAATAATGTGGAATTTGTGTTATTGGATACAGATTGTTCTTGGCCGAGCTTCATCTTGCAACCACCCTACTGCTGGCGATGGTGCATATAGACGGTGTTTACACCATTGGTGGCCGCTGGTACCCTTCTTTTTCTCTTTATTTTCTCTTCTTTTTATTTGCTTTTTAGATATGACCGAAACCCCCATTTTGTTTTAGTTTTTATTAGTGACTAGGTTTCCTTTTGCATAAAACAATGGAGGTTTTTGGGTACAGCCAAATGTGTTGTGACTGAAGGGAAAGTGGCCTGCTTGTAGTTGTTGTGTGTTATTGTCTTTGACATCAATAAAGTAATTGTGTTGCTTGGTATATGCTAAAAAAATCATTATGAAATTTCTCTTTTTGTCCTAATTTTTCTTTGGCACCTATTATTTTCCTAAATTGCAGATGGGTATTTTGCGTGTTGTAGTTCATTTTAAAGGTATAAATTGTGGCTCTTGATAGGCTAACTTGAGGGGAAAATTTTTTCTTGCTTGAATTGTTACCAATCATACTTAACAAGTTTAGCCCAAATTTTAAGTAGTCAATTTAGATTTTTATATGTTAAGGCCTCCTTCAAACATTTTGGGTTTTTTGTTCAAAAGTATGTTTGAAAATTTGGTGAAATGTTTTTTCTTTTAATAAATCTTCAAATATTTCTAGATGAACTTTAATTCTTGGGCATTTCAATGTTATACGAATATGTTACTAATTTATGAACTCTAATTCTAATTGGGCATTTCTAAGTTATACAAATATGGAACTGATGTATACAATAAAGCAGAAATTGCATTTAAATTTAGGCACAATTGAGCTTATGAACAAGAGTTTATTTTATGAATTTTCCCCATTTATTGTGGCCAAAGCTTAGATGGATTAATAGCTATATGTCTCTTGTTTTCTTGTTAACAGAATTTGTATGTATATATGGTGGTTTACCTACTTGTTTTCCTTTTAAATAAACAAGCATATATCTTTTGTCATTTTTCACCATGAGAGGACTAAATCCCAAACTTTTGTGACGTTTTGCTTTGCTGATTTAAAGTTGTTATATATTCATCATAATCTTTAAGTTGATGAATGCGTTTTACCATTGTTAAACTAATTCAAGAATTTTTCTAATTCATGTTCCATGTTTTTCTTGATTAGCTATATACCGAAAATTACTTCAAATAATGATTTTTTTAATTGCTTAATGGTGAGGGAGTATTTGCTCTAGCAGACATTTGAAATGAATTCCTCAAAAGTTAGGAATTTTTTTTTTTGTCTAAATTGGAGTATTTCTTGATCTGTTTTTTTTTTTTTCATGTGTATGACAGTATGATGAGTTTAAGTGTTTATATTCTAGCTGCTTGTGCAGACTGTGAGCAGAGTAACATTAAGACTAAACATGCCTTTACAGGTATGGTTTTCTTTTTTGGAACTGTCATAAATACTGAATTGTTCAGGGTTGATGCATTGTTTCTTTTTTATTCTACTCATGATGGGTGCATTGTTCTTTTAAATGTCAATGTCAAGTTTGCCTTGTAAAAAGTGCAATGTTGGCATGCTTTGACTTGAAATGCTACTATTTGCTAATCTTGGTGCCATATTCTGTTTAGGGTAAAAATTATGGACAAAGTGATGGGTGCATTGTTATTTTTTCTTGCATATGATTAATGATGCCATATACAAACAATATTGAAAAACAAGTAACAATAATTTTGTGTATCATGGTGCAGGGCTTCAAGTAACAATTGATTGCAAGCCAGAAAATGGACACTTAAAGACAAGAGGGGTAGGGAAACTCAATGAAGAAGGAAAGTGCAAAGTTTCTATTCATCGTAAGATTGTAAAAGATGGCAAACTGAATGAAGAATGCTATGCACAGCTTCACAGTGCATCAGCTGCACCATGCCCTGCACATAATGGCCTAGAGTCTTCAAAAGTAGTATTGTGACATTTGTTATTGTAAGAATTGTAAGGATTGAATTTTGATTGTAAGGATTGTGACAGCTGTTATTGTAAGGATTGAATTTTAATTTTAAGGATTGTGACAGGTGGAATGTGGATATTTGCAGATATTTGTAAGTAAAGATTTTGACAGTTGTGGGCTATTGGTATTTGTAGATATTTTTAAGTAGGAGTAAGGGTGTGCTACATAGGTGGTGCAGGTAAAGCCGCTGTGTGTGTAAGGGTGTGTAGGGGACTTTGCATGTGGGTGTGCACAAGTGGTGCGGGTATAGTTGCTGGGGTGTGTGTGTGTGTGCCTGCATGTGGGTGCGTGGGAGTCTACAATCTAGATAAATTGTACTGCCATTGTGGGTTGTTAGTTGGTTGGGCCAAGGTGTGTAGTTGGTTATGTGGAGTGTTTATAAGGAGAGGAAAAGGATACTAAAACTCATGCAGCTAAGGATTGTAAAACTCATGCAAAAGAAAAATTGACACACCAATTAACATGCATACAGCTCAAAACTTGTCATCTTTATATAAATTTTTTCTCCTCACAACCTGGGACGGACCCAGGAAGGGGCCTAAGGGGGCCCGGGCCCCCCCTGGGTCCAAAAAAAAAAAATTTTTAGTAGGTAAAGTTTTTCAACAAACAAAAAAAATAAAGGACTTGGCCCCCCCTATCCCAGCCGGCCGGCCCAGTCAAGAGCCCATCAGCCCATGTAAGTCTAAAAAAAAAAATGTAAAGAAGAAAAATTGAAAACCTAGCAAAAGGAACAAACGGAACAAGCGAAAACCGAAAACGAAGGAAAAAAAAAAAGAAAAGAAAAGAGAGGCGAGACTCAGAGGTGAAACAGACACAGTGAAAAAAAAGCTCATGCCGCCGTTCACCGGTTCATGCCACCGCTCACGCCTCACGCCTCACGCCGCCACCACGCCTCATGCCTCACACTGCCACCGGTTCCCATCGCATACCCAAACGGGAAATGGCCACACCAATGCCACCACCATCGCCATGCCCACGCAAGACCCATCTTGATTCTTGCCGCTGGTTGCTCGATCTGCCCAGCCCAGCTTCATTGTTCTAGCTCAACTCACAAGTATTTAATCTATCCTTTCCTAGTTTCTTTCAAAACCTAATATAATATTTGTGAATCTCAGAATCTAACAATCTGTGCTTGTGGACTTGTGGTGTTTATTGATGAGTGATGAACTGAGTTGTTGATTGTGAATTGAATCTGTGCTTTTTTTTCTTCTTTTTTTTGGCTTTTTGGCTTTGTGACTCTCTGTGACTCTGTGTTTATGATTCTGTAGAGATTAGAGAATATATTAGTGTAGTGTTTGACTATTTATTGACCGGTTGTTGGGCAATAATAGGGACTACTGAAAAAAGAAAAGAAAATGATTCTACTAATGTGTGGGGTACACAACAGTAAAACCAATTTTTGAAAAAGTTTATTGAAAATTGACCCAATAAAACTTTTTCAAAAATAGATTTGTTAAGGGCACACATTAACTAAACAAAAAAAAAAGGGTAAAGTTAGGAAAAGTTTACACAGTGTCGATAGTGGGATTGGGTACGGAAAAGTTTTTGTTGCTACTGTAGAATAAAATCGTAATGTTAGTAGGGGGATTGGGTGAGTCCGTGAGTGTTAGAAATATGGAGACAAGACAAAGACAAAGAGATAAATAAAGGCAAAGACCAAAGACAAAAGACAAAAACAAATCATATAATATAGAAAATTGTCATACAAATTTAAGAAAATAACAGTGATTCACTTGCGCTTATTGTTAACTCGTAATGCTAAATTAGATAAATTTAAAAATTGAAAATAAGTGAGAAATACTAAATTTATAATTTTTTTTTGATAGGTAATAAGAATATTATTAAAACAAACTGCAAACAAAAGCAAGCCAATACAAGGTGTTCATGATGGTGAATACAAGGAAAAGCAACAAACATACAAACAGCAACAAAGAACAAGAAAAAACTTAATGGCAATACTTAGAGAAGAAATAAACTCAAATATAGTGGAGCAATCCGAAAAGCCCCAACACCTAGACCAATCAAATAAGGTCTTCTGGTTGTAAATTTATAATTAAATGCATCATGCATATTACCGTTTGTGAGATAATATATATGATTCTTATTTTATTTGTAGATCATGAAAAAACCAACTACAATGTTTGATTTTGTCAAAAGAAAGGATTCAAATTCTTCAGAAGTCAACATAGGATTGCCAATAACTAATCTTGCTATTCCAATTCCAGAAAATGTGGATGTTCCAATTCTAGAAAATATTCATTTCTCAATTCCGGAAAATGTCGATGTTTCAATCCCAAAAAATATTCATTCCCCAATTCCAGATGATTGTATCTTAATAGTGTTTCGTGTGTTTTGTTTTTGTTGGTAGATGATTGTATCTTAATATTTGTCTTGGTTGATAGTTTATTAATACTATATGGATACGTATTTGAAAAAAAAAAATTTTGCTTATCTCCGGCCCCCCCCCAGCTTGAAATCCTGGGTTTGTCCCTACTCACAACAACACTTTTATATAAAAACAACTCTTGCCTAGCATAACAATTATGTAGAAAAACATATTTATGCCATGCAATACCAGACCTATGCAGTAACATTAATTATGCAGTAACAGTAATGTCAATTATGCAGTAACAGTAACATCAATTATGCAGTAACATCAATTATGCAGTAACTTCAATAGTAATTATGTAGTAACAATAACATTAATTATGCAGTAACTTTAACAGTAATTATGCAGTAAAAGTAACAAGAATTATGCAGTAACTTTAACAGTAATTATGCAGTAAAAACAACTCTTGCCTAGCATAACAATTATGTAGAAAAACATATTTATGCCATGCAATATCATACCTATGCAATAACATCAATTATGCAGTAACAATAACATCAGTTATGTAGTAACTTCAACAGTAATTATGCAGTAACAGTAACATTAATTATGCAGTAATTTTAACAGTAATTATGCAGTAAAGGTAACAGTGATTATGCAGTAACTTTAATAGTAATTATGCAGTAAAAACAACTCTTGCCTAGCATAACAATTATGTAGAAAAACATATTTATGCCATGCAATACCAGACCTATGCAGTAACATCAATTATGCGGTAACAGTAACATCAATTATGCAGTAACTTCAACAGTAATTATGCAGTAATAGTAACATTAATTATGCAGTAACTTTAACAGTAATTATGCAGTAAAAGTAACAGTAATTATGCAGTAAAAGTAACAGTAATTATGCAGTAACTTTAATAGTAATTATGCAATAAAAACAACTCTTGCCTAGCATAACAATTATGTAGAAAAACATATTTATGCCATGCAATACCAGACCTATGCAGTAACATCAATTATGCAGTAACAGTAACATCAATTATGTAGTAACTTTAACAGTAATTATGCAGTAACAGTAACATTAATTATGCAGTAACTTTAACAGTAATTATGCAGTAAAAGTAACAATAATTATGCAGAAATAGTAACAATTTTTGCAGCAACAAATAATTATGCAGAAATTAACACCTTGCAGAAATACATCAGACATGCAAATTAAGTATTCTTTCCAAATAATAAAAAATCTAAACATTTTGAATATAACTAAGTTTTGGACCATCAAAACTCCAGTCCTAAACTAGGAAAATTACAAATCAAGAACACTTAATCTGGACATGCGTCCTAGATTATAAAACATGATCCTAAACTAGAGACCTCCACTTGCAACACTTCCTTGAGTCAAGAGACCTCTAGCACCATTAATTTTGTTGTTGAAGCCTACAACACTTGATGTACTCTCTAAATGTGATGCTAATGCAACACTTGCTGATGAGCCTCCTTGATGTACTGCAGAACTTGTAGAAGCCGACTACAAAAAATCCAATTACACATTACACATATCACAAGCTTAGTATTAAAATTATCAAATCATGCATCTAAACTATTATTAATATCAAAATAAAATATATAATTGTAAATATCTTTACCATTAAAAGTTGTGTAAAACTAGTAATATTTCCAGAAGATACATCCTCAGTTTTCTTTTGAGCCATGACGTCATATGCATATATTTCCTATAAAAATTGAACTAGTTTAGCAACAATAATAGTATACTCTATTAATGTGTAAAAATAAAATAGAATGGTGAAAATAAGGATAATTGAATATTACCTCCTGCACTTTTCTTTTCTTTGTTTGCTTCTTTGATGTGCCTTCCTTTGGTTTCCTCATCTTTTCTATCCATGATTTCGTCCTACGCTTTTTATTACGATAAACCTCTCTTTTCTTTATCCCTTTTGGTACAATCGTAATCGAAGCACATAATTGATCTTCTTTGTTTGCAAAATCGGTGGAAGGCCTAATGATGTCTTCTTCTACATTAGCTTTGCAATTCCTAAGGACACAAAGTTTTTTTTTTCAAATCTGCAATTGCTAAGCTTAGAATATTATGGCCTTCTTTAGTTTCACATGCCTCATTCACCAATTGAAAATATTTTGGACATAAATCTCGAAACCGATCTACATATTCCAGTCGAGTATCCGGGTTAATGTTATGTGTCGTGCAATTTTTTCCGCTTCCATCTTTTGCATCTCTTCTCCACCTCTTCATGATATATCTATTAGGAATCAACTTGATATCCAATACATCAAGAACTTTCAAACCATGCCTACATAAAATACCAAATGACTCAAACTTTCTGTAACTACAAGATAGAGTCTCATCTAATGGATTCCACATGACCTCATATTTTCCATTTTGATTGAAAACTCCAACCACATAACTATGTGTTTGACTCACATTGCATTCTAGGATGGAAAGTGCCATTACCTCTTCAACTTCTGTCTGAAATAAATCAAACAACTTAGGCGTGTACACTGGTCCTACTTGGTTAAGCATAGGAGAGCTTTTGAGCTTTAATCTTGGAAATTTCTGTCTAGAGTTGTATTCTGCTTCTAACTCCTTATCCCGCTTTTGATTGACAATTGTTTCAAAATGAGTGAAAAACTCTACTATATTGAGATCAGTATGCAAGCAATCCTTCATGTCAGCATTGAAACTCTCACTAAGTGAGGTTGTCTTCATTCCTGCAGTGAAAGTTCTCTTAACATATGCTTGGGCCCATTTTTCCTTCAATTTAAATAGATCAATTAGCCATTTATTTTCACGAACATCGTACTTATCTAGCATTTCATTCCAAGCTGTAAGAAACTCATCTTCACCGTCATACTCATAGATACATGCTAAGAAATCAGCATTAAATTGAGGCTCAGTTTTTAGTAAATGACCCAAGTGTTTCTCAGCATTCTGCCACATATGCCAACTACACAATACATGATATGTCTCAGGCATGACTACTTTTATTGCAGCTGACATTGCTGCATCTTGATCTACGAAAATAGTGATTGGCTTCTTTTCAGACATTGCTTCTAAGAAGGTCTCAAATAACCATACAAAAGATTCAATCGTTTCATCATATAAAAGTGCATCTCCAAATACAACAGTTTCTCTATGGTGATTGAGACCCAAAAATACTCCAAGTGGCCTTGCATCTCTATTTGTGCTATACGTTGTATCAAATGTTATTACATCACCGAAGTGGCTATAGTCAATGATCATTCTTGCATTGGCCCAAAAGATATTAGTAATCAACTCTTCACAGTCCAATTGAGTAGCAAAATAATATGAAGGATTTTCCTTAAGTTGACGGCTGAAATATCTTCCCAAGCTAGCAGCTGCCCCATGCTCCGTGTCTCTCTGTCGCTTACTACGTAAGTAGTTTTTATGATCTTGCTTGGTAAAACCAAGATTTTCATATCCACCAACTTGCTTACTAAGAAGCTCATAAGATTGCTTTAGTCTTAATCCCGATTCATGTGCCAAATCAATTTCAATAGCATGAGTTGCAGCCACTTTTCGTTGTGATGGCATCATGTGCACAGTTGATGGAAGGTGGAGATAGTGGTTATGCTCAGCAATAAATTCACTCACCACATATTTTTTACTATCTCAATTAAGTACAATAAACAAACGTACTTCACAAAGACATCTTATTTTTGCTCGTGGATTCTTTATATTTTGATCTCTTTTGTCTTTTCCTCGATCTCCCTCCTTTGCACACACAAATCTCCTTGAAGTAACCACACCAGTCTTTTTACATTTATTTACATACTCTTTTCTAATACTAAAACCAGCCTTTCTGCCATATTCATTATAAAAACTGAAAGTTCAATTAAGTGTATAAACACCCTTGAACGTTTAGACCCCCAATTTACAAATTAACCAATTCAAGCTTTATGTCAAACAACTAGTGTGTGGAAAATGAACATAAGCCATAATATAGAATTGGATAAACTATCTAAGCCAAATTAAAATCACAACCCACAGCAGATAATAAAAGGCAAAGATAAAAGGGAAGGTAGATGCAGACACAAAGACAACACGCGATGTGTTATCAAAGAGGAAACCGAAGCCCTCGGCGTAAAACCTCTCCGCCGCCCTCTAAACGGTAAACAATCCACTAGAAAATGTAGTTGGGATACATGGATAGCAATAGACCCTCTAAGCCTAATCTACCCAGTGCATCTAAACCCTTTAAGCTTCTTGCTCCAATGAGGTTGTGCCGAACCTTTTTCTTTTCTAACTTCCTGGATTCCGCTAGTAAACCATAGCATCAACTAATGTAGATTGGTTCCTTCTTAATTGCTTCCCAGAAAACCAAACAGCCCTCTCACAGTGATGAATATGATGAGAACAAGGTTTTGGTAAAATACCTCTCAAGGATTTGACAATGGAGAGGAAGAGAGTTGATGAATTTGAAGAGACTCTAATGTATAGATTGTAGTTGAATCAATCTTGTTTTTCTTTAGGGTTTTTCTCTCAAAATTCTCTTTGGAAGCTCTCTTTCATTTGTGAGTATAAGGGGTATTTATATTGGAGTGAGAGAGGAATGTGAAATGTCAGGATTCACAAAACAGGGGTGGCTCGCGGCTTGACCTCGTAACTTGACTGAGCCGCGAGATCTAGTCGCGAGATAACCGTATGGCTAGTTGTCTTGTTTTGTCCTGTAGTGCTCCAGCTAGCATGACTGTTCACCTTTTGGCACGCTTGGCATGTGTGCTGCGTCTGGCGGCTTGAAGCCACGAGCCACCCGCGAAAACTAGCTGCGAGTCTCTGTTTTCTTGCACACTCTTGAGCAATCAACACTCTATCTCAATTACTACCCTTACAACAAACCCACCTAAATATAGGGTTACTAAATGCTGAAATACAAGCAAATTTGGCATGGAATAAAGCCAATAAAATGGTTGATTAAATTCAACCTTACAATCTCCCCCTTTGGTTATTTTGTGACAAAACCCTAAAACAGACTCTAGACTTAACATGTGAGTTGGGAACAGTTGAACAAAACTCACTCACACCTAACTCTAGAAGCTGTGTAGCACTTGAATCATAAGATCATGAAACTCCTAAAACACAACAATACACCATGATCATTATATGCAAAAAAGCATGAAATGCATATGAAACAAACTTAAGGTGATTAAGCAAAGATGAAGTGAAGATTCAAATCATGGCTTAAACAACCAAGTAATCACCACAAGGTAGTGATCAAAGTGCTTATTCACACTTGGAATGAACACTTGAACATACAAGTTAATAAGAACAAAGCAAGATACTTGTATGTTCAACACTCAACCAATGCATAATACACTAAGTATATGCATCTAGGAACAATCCTACAAGGGCACAAGAGTGACAGTACTTAAAACAAAATGCAAGACATTTAGATAGAAGTATTGATTTCAACAAAGCATAAAAGGCTGCATTAAGCAAGGTACAAACCATAAAGCCTACAGAAAATGCATAAAAACATTAACCCTAAAAGCTTACATAAGCAACATGGGTACAAAATAGGTACAAAACACAATATATCCTGAATAACATCAACAATATATATAAAAGAGTAAACCAAGATTATAAGTTATGAGTTAGAATCAAGAATACACCAAACCCACAGTGTATCAAACCATATAAACACTAAAAATCCAAAAACATAAACCTATAAGTTTAAAGGATAAGACTTAAAACAAAAGTATGTGTGTACTCCCCCTATCACTATGCACACTTCCCTTTGAATTTTCTCTCCCTTACTGAATGCTCTCCCCCTTTTTGGCACGAATAGCTAAAGGCTGTCGTCCAACTTTCGTTGAATAGCGTCTAGCTAATTCTCCATAGTCTCAAGACGCATTTAAACATGGTTGTTTGTGGAGTAGAGAAGTGTCACAATCCCATCAATGTGTTTCTGAATATGTTTAAGTAAGCTACCCACTCTATCAGTATGAGGATCAGTCTGTGCTTGCGGAATGCTAGCTTATGGAACTTCAGGAATAGCATGCGAAGTAGGTATGGTATGTGCAGGTGTCTCTGACTCAGGGGCAGATGGAGTAATCGGAGAGATGTGTGCACTTTTTGGAGTTTTATGGAAATAGGACGCTGACGGGTCAACATTTTTCCATCTGTGTGAGGAACAATGCCTTCACGAAGAATGAGCTTCATGATGAGACTGAAAAATGGAATAATTCCTCGAGCTGCAGTTCGAACTGCGGTCTTTCTTACGGTGTAAAAGATATGAGCACAGATATCAATGAGGGCTCTTGTAATAAGATCACAAAGGAATTGAGCTCTCCCAAGATTTATGAATGTAGTGTTGGACAGTGGGTAGAGATTAGTGAACATGATCAACTTCAGTGTGGTCAGCTCTGGTGCAAACTTTGCGGTGCTGATGGATGTGCCTGCATTGGATACTTCATGATCAGATCCTAGGATTTGTAGAATGTCTTGAATCTCTGGAGTTCGATCATCGTATGGAGTTAGATCCAAATTCTGAGGTCTAGTGATGCCGAGAACATCGGCGATGGAGTTTGGGGAAACACCAAATTCCTTTCCTTTGACCTAGAAAATAAGTTCAACTCCAAGATCACTTGCATTAGAGAAGCATTCCTTAACCAGTTCATCCATTGGATCGACAAAGTTCCCAAACAAGTTTGCCCAATCTCGTGGCTCAAAGATTCGAGGGATAAAAGTGGTCCCTAAGGTGTTAAACTCCACTACCTGTTCCATTATAGGAGTTAACTTGTCAAAGATGTTTGAGTAGATGTGTGAGGTAAGCGGGGTTCTAAACCTCTCCTCATTGGAGTCTTGAGATGCTTGTGATGAGAGTCGAGTCCTTTTAGCAACTAGGGTTGCTGGATCATCAGCAACTGGGGTTGCTGGATCGTCAGCAACAATGTCTTTACCCTTAGAGGATCGACGAGACATCAACAAGAGAATAGGCCCATAGCAAAGAACCAAAAACAGCACCACACAAGATAAATATCAACATGATTCGATGCAAATAAGAGTGAAAACCAGAGATTTTAATACATAAATACAAATTTAAGACAATTCAGACCCAAACAAACCTCCAACAATACTAAAGTGCACAATATGACAGGTGCAGCAAAATGGAGAAAGTCCAATAGAGCATAGAGAGACTCAAATTCAAAAAATAACTGTCAATGAGACAGTCTACCATGACCATAATATGCATACAAAGACAGCATTCGAACATTAAGAACGGATAGCATAAAACAGACCACATAAGATAGGAACATGGATAAAATTTCAAAATGAAGGATCAGAGCACCAAAATAGAGCACAAGGCAGTGAGACACAACATTCAGAAAACGAAGTTGTTTTAAAGGAATACTTTCAAGATGCCATCACACACGTTATGATATCATAAAAACACAGTAATCCAAAACCGCAAGCCAACTTCAACACACAAACAAGTGAATGGAGCAAGTCACAAACATACCAAACCCATTTAACAAAAGAGTTTGTGAATCAACAACAGGCAAATATCAGAACAAGGAAAAAGAAACACATTGTGACCAATCAATATGAAAATAGATGAAATCAACAACAAACACAACAAGCCATACCCATCAAACAAAGAGAGGAATGTTTCAAACAAAGTATCTATCCAAATGACAAGAAAAACATTCATGAAGCAGGGAAATGAGATGAGGAAAACAAGACCCATACCTTTTCTTGATGATTTTGAGAAGAAATGAAGCACCAATGAAGTTTGAAAATGGGTACACGGAGTGTTTGGGAAGGAGACAGTTGGGAAAGAAGATGAATAGTCACAAAAGTTTGAGGGAAAGCTGAAAAAGATTTAAAAATTGCCTCTATTTTTGCCACAGACACGTTTTTCACGACTGAAGTGAGTCGCCACCAAGTCGCCAGTTCAAGCCGCCAAAACACTCAAAGACAAAAATTTGAAAAATTTTTCTAAGTGTTTTTCGTGATTGGAAGGTCTACCCGCGAGGGAGTTGCGAGCTGAGCTGTGAAAATCTCTGAGTAACCCTCGCGACTGGACCTTCCACTCACGAACAAGTCGCCAAAACAGACCCGCGAACACGCGATTGAGGCTCGTGACTTGACTTACTCGCGACTGAGTCACCAAAATAGGGCAAAATGGATTTTTGAAATTTTCAAATTTTGGGAACAAAATACTTTCCACAAACACCGAAAACACTCAAAAATCATTTTGTGTTTGAATAAACAAAGATTGAGCATGTGAAAACACATTTCATCAAGTACAATCACACAAATGAATATGGCATTTATTGAACATAAACTTGTGTGTTGTGTGTGGATATCAACAATGAGATAGTCCTTAGTCTAATGTGAAGCTTCAATGATCAATTCAACCAAGGCATACATAATTAGCACTAGATCATGTGATCCATTTTAATTATAGAAATTTGTATATATGACCTCTGTGAGAGTGCTTTTCTTTCAAGATACTCAGGCCCAAGGATCCCGGGCCTAAATGAAAAAAAAGGAAGAGAGGATTTGGTGGACCGGGCCTTGGCTCACCGCAGCTAACGAGCTGTTTAAGAGTCAAGTAGGTGCAGAGAATACTCCTGACATCATACAAAAATGACAAACGAGGATATTGTAGAATGCCAAAATATTAACAACGTAAATTCAGAAGAAAGACAGGATTAGCAAAAAAAAGAACGATAAAGAAAAAGGTGCAGTGGGATCCTGGGAATTAATAAGCAGTATTTTATTAACAAATTGTCTGTTTGATTACAGAAAGCTCACTAAGACGTGATACAAGGTCCAATCAAGCTCAAAAATTGCAGTCTTGAATGGCTATTTCAGCCTTCAAAACTTGCAAAGTTTGATTCCCGTTGAATCCGAGTATGTGCAATAGTGGCCTTTACAGGATATCGGAAGACAGTATTTTGTTCTTCCCTTAGTATTTTTCTTTCTGGATGGATCTTTCTGATGGTTCTTCCTAGAGAGTTTCTTCTCTTTTTTTTTTGTGCTTCTTTTCTTTTTTCTCGTCCCTTTCTTCACGACCCGTCCCCTCCTTTTATAATGGAATTTTTCTGGGTATCCCGGGTTCCTCTGTTTTGCTCTTTTGCAAACAGAGCATGTTCTGTCCCTGTTGCCTTGGTAAGTTCCTTTGCCGTTTTCCCTCATTCTTCCCTTCTCTTGGTTCTGATTCCTTCAAAAGCTTCTGGTCGGTCATCCTCTTTGGGACGTGCTGAGGTATGCCCTTCTCGGTATCCCCATTTCTGGCGTGTTTCTCTTTTCCCTTTCTTTCCTATTTGGGCGGAATCTTGTTCTGCCATCAACGAAAGTCGTTCGTTGCTATTCTTTCTTCCCTGTCCTGGTTCCCCGAGGCCTTTTGCTGTCTGTGCTATGAGAGGTCGTTTTGCGCTTCTTGTTTTTTTCTTCTTTTCCTGTCTTCTTTCTACCGATCTGTCTCAGTCTTCCTTTTTATTTGTGCTTGAAGGGTTCTGGGGATCCTTGCTTCTTTATATTTTTGCCATGGTCTCTTTTGGGATGCTGCTTCCTTTTCCGGGCTTCAGGATCCTCTGGCTTTTCTTTTATCCCCCATGGGTCATCCGTTCCTGTTACTTTTGGGTTTAGCCTGGATTTTTTCTTTTGGGCTTTGACTTGCTCTTCCATTTCTTTTGGGCTTGACTTGCTCTTCCATTTCTTTTGGGCTTATTTTATTGTAACCCCTTTTTTTTTTTGGACCTCAACAACCTCCCACAAAACTTGATAACATATCTTGGAGCTTTACATTTGACTCCACTTTCAATCATAGCATTTGATTTATTTGATTCTTTTTTAGACAATCACCTCTCATTGTGAGAGTGATATTTAATATTTCACTTTAATGAACTAGCCTTTGGCTTTTTGAATAAACATTCACTTTAATTCTAGGTCGCTTACCCTTTTTCCTAGTCGAATACTAGAATGTGCGACAGGCTTTTGCAGCTCAATATCTCTTTTCATTTGGAGATTTACATTTGGTGAGCTCTTTTTAGCAAAAACAAAAATAAAGAGTGGGAAGATATATAGACACAAGTCTATGCATGTCTCAAGATCATCATAACCATTCACTAATCATTCATGACAAGTTTGAAGATCTATTTACAACATTCACATAGATTTCAAGATTTCTCCTATAGTGATATGAGTGCAATGACACAAGCTATGCTCGAAAATGCACAAAGGTACAAGGTAAAACAAGTTTTGAGACAAAAATTCAACAATGTCAATCAAACTTTTTGATTTTCTGATTTTCATGAAATTTTTGGATTTTTGACACAAGAAGAAAAGGATTGATCAAAAACAAAAACAAAAACCAAAACAAAAACCAAAAATATGTACAAATAGATAAACAAACAACCATCAACATAAACAGCAAGCAATCAATCAAACACCATCACAAATCATAGGAAGTATTAATGCATGGACATGTTATAATGCTTATGCATGAGTAACTTTTTTCACCCACACGTCACTTGCGTTTGGGGTGATTTCCTTATAGGATTGGGTACGGGAGTTAGGGCTTTCAAACCTTCGTGAGAAGCTTTCCAAGCAGTTGGTGAATGCACCAATCATCTTCATCACGTTCATCATTCCAGGATCACCATTTTGATCTCTCAATGGTTCTCCTGCCCAATTCCTTCTATCATTTCTGGGTCCTCGTGACCTTTGAGGAGTTGCACTATTTTTTGCTCTCAGCTTTTGGCAGTTTGGTCGAGTATGCCCTTGAAGTCCGTAATGATGACACACATAAGTTGATCTAGGACCTCTTTGTGGTCGTGGATGAGACTTGGCATGAGATTCAGACCTACTCGTAGATTGATTACATGAATTTAACAACCGTTTGTTCCCCACATTTCTCTTCTCTTCAATCTTGGGCTTCTCAGTAGTAGGACCAACATCAGCTGATTCTTTGGCCTCTATAAACTTCACTTCTTTAGTGACATTTCCAGATAAGCTACTTTCTCCGGTATATCCCAACCCAGATTTGTCTGAAAAGCTCTTTTGAGATGAAATAACATCATCTAGCTTCTTGGTGGTGACTCTCTCTATTTTAGCATTTGCTTGCAAAACCTCTTACTTAAGAAATCTCACTTTTGTGTAAGCTTCTGACAGTTCGTCATTCAGTCTCTCCATCTCACATTTGGCCTCCCTATATCGGATTAGGAGACTTTTATAGTCCTTTTCTGCCTTCTTCATTTTTCTCACAGCAGCCTTGGCCACCCTTGTGTACTCACTCGACTTCTCCAGTAGTGAGTTATAATTCTCTTGAGGTTGGCTGTGCTTTCATCTTCTTCAGCATCTGATTCTTCAACAATTCCCATTGATTTTTCATCACTATGTTCTCCAAGGTCTCGTACAAGCAGATTCAACTCGTCTGAAAACTTAACATGAGCAATAGGCATAAAAGCTGAATAGTTCCCTTCTCCATCATAACTTTCTTCAGAATCTGAGTCGGAAGAATCCGAGTCACTCAAGGTCGTGGCATACACTTTGCCTTTCGATTTCAAATAATTTGGACATTCTTTCTTAAAGTGTCCATGCTCGTTACATTCGAAATAAGTGACACCTTGTGTGGATTGGGATTCTTTTCCATCTTTCTTTTTGAATTCCCTTTTTTCCCTTCCTGAACTTTGGAATTTTCCTCTATCACCAAATTTGCCATTATTTTTGAATTTCAAGAATTTTCTGAAATTTTTTACAAGGTAAGAAACATCTTTGTCAACCACATCTTCTCCCGATGAGTCATGATCTTCCATCTTCTCATTAATGGTCTTAAGAGCAAGAGATTTACTATTTCGTTGATTGGGCAGCGATATCTCATAGGTCTGAAGAGAACCAACCAGCTCCTGGATTTTGATGTCATCAAGGTCCTTGCTCTCTTCAATCGCTGTAACTTTCGCACGAAAACTTTCCGGCAATGATCGAAGGATCTTCCTTACAATTTTAGAGTCCTCTGTTTTCTCTCCAAAATTGAACTTGCTTACAATCATCTCATTCAGCTTGCTATAGAAAGAATCAAAGGACTCATCTTCACTCATTTTTAACTCCTCAAACCGAGTGGTTAGCATCTGCAGCCTGGTGTCTTTTACCTTCTTCGTGCCTTCATAATTGGTCTCCAATATCTCCCATGCTTCTTTAGCAACGGTAATGTGAGAGATCCTGTGAAATTCATCTGGAAACACACCACAGAAAATAGCATTGAGTACTTTACTGTTAGCATTAGATGCAGCAAGTGCTGCCTTATCCCATGTGGATTTGGCTTCCTCAAGCCTGGTCTAACCTATCTCAATAGCATCCCAAACAGATTCATCAATAGAACACAGAAAAGCTCTCATGCGAACCTTCCAAAAAGCATAATTACTACCATCAAAATATGGAGGTGCATTTAGAGATTGAGACCGATCCATCTCAAAAGGGAGTCAAGGATCACACAATGGTAATGAAACCACTAGAGGTGTACCCACTCTGATACCAATTGAAAGTTCAATTAAGTGTATAAACATCCTTGAACGTTTAGACCCGCAGTTTACAAATTAACCAATTCAAGCTTTATGTCAAACAACTAGTGTGCGGAAAATGAACATAAGCTATAATATAGAATTGGATAAACTATCTAAGCCAAATTTAAATCACAACCCACAGCAGATAATAAAAGGCAAAGATAAAAGGGAAGGAAGATGTAAACATAAAAACAACACGCGATGTGTTATCGAAGAGGAAACCGAAGCCTTCAGCGTAAAACCACTCCGTTGCCCTCCAAGCGGTAAACAATCCACTAGAAAATGTAGTTGGGATACATGAACAGCAATAGTCCCTCCAAGCCTAATCTACCCAGTGCAGCTAGGCCCTCCAAGCTTTTTGCTCCAACGAGGTTGCGCCGAACCTTTTTCTTTTCTAGCTTCCCAGATTCCGCTACTAAACCATAGCATCAACCAATGTAGATTGGTTCCTTTCAAACTGCTTACTAGAAAACCAAACAGCCCTCTCACAGTGATGAATATGGTGAGAATAAGGTTTTGGTAAAATGCCTCTCAAGGATTTGACAATAGAGAGGAAGAGAGTTGAGAAATTTGAAGAGACTTTAATGTATAGATTGTAGGTGAATCAATCTTGTTTTTTTTTAGGGTTTCTCTCTCAAAATTCTCTCTAGAAGCTCTCTTTCATTTGTGAGTATAAGGGGTATTTATATTGGAGTGAGAAAGGAATGTAAAACGTCAGGATTCACAAAACAGGGGTGGCTCATGGCTTGACCTCGTGACTTGACTGAGCCATGAGATCCAGTCGCGAGATAACCATATGGCCAGTTGTCCTATTTTGTCCTGTAGTGCTCCAACTAGCATGACTGTTCACCTTCTAGCACGCTTGGCACGTGTGCTGCGTCTAGCGACTTGAAGCCGCGAGCCACCCGCGAGAACAAGCCGCGAGTCTCTGTTTTCTTGCACACTCTTGAGCAATCAACACTCTATCCCAATCACTACCCTTACAACAAACCCACCTAAATACAGGGTTACTAAATGCTGAAATACAAGCAAATTTGGCACGGAATAAAGCCAATAAAATGGTTGATTAAATTCAACCTTACAAAAACCATATGCAATCTCATCCGCTTCAAACTCCATCCCTTTAAATGGGGTAGATTCCATGGGCACATTAGAAGGAACATGTATTCCCATCATTATCCCTAGAAAAAATTGAACATAAATTTATTATAACTTTCACCTATCATTTATTTTCAAAACAGAGATGATGTAAAAAAAAAAAAAAATTGAGGATGTAATGAATGATCAACATACTAATGAGGATGTACCTCATATGAGAGAAATGTTATATATCTTTGTTACTAAACATAAAAATTCAAGATGACCAAGCATGATTTCAACTCAACTCACTCAAAGGGCAGTCAATTTAAACATGACAGTAATAAACATGTTCTTTAAAATCTTGCATTCATAATATGCCATCAAGAATCATTATAAAGGAATCTTCTTATTATGATTAAAGAACTTATTCATTATGAGATGTTTTTTTTTTTTCAAAGGAGAAATTTATTAATTGAAATATCTAAACCTTGTGATCAACACCACAATAGTATCTTTTTGATCACCTCTCTATATATGTCCATAATCCACATTAAGCGTACAAGTAATCATTTTTTAATTTCACATAAACTCATCATTGATACTATTTTCTTGTGAACCGATTATAATAGACTATATTAACAGCTGTGGAAATATATGTATTTTTAAATTGTGCCACTAAACTTATTGATTACACTATGAATTAGGATCATGTGTGTAAGGATTTTAGTGTTGATCCATTCCATAACATTTTATGGTAATAAATTCAAATTTATTGATGTAATTTTATCCGTTTGAAAATCTAGTTAGTTTTTTAGTTTATATTTAGAGCTACTCAAAGAAATGCTTACTAAAGAGGTTTGCTTGAGCGAAGGTCAATATCGATCAAGTGTGATGTGAGGTGTGCTCAAGCAAGATGGTAAACTTGCTTAAGAGGAACATTAAAGGTCCGAGATTTTGCATGTCTCTCGCTTGAGTGAGGTCGTAAAAATATACTTTCCTAATCTACTTTCCAAAGTGGTTTCTCCATTAAAGATATTCTTCTTTGATTTTCCACTTCATCACCAAATGTTATGTCATGCTTAATGTGCTTTTTATATTACTTATTGATTTGTTAATTGCTTAACTATAGTGAAAAATTAATTGTCTGAGTGGATCACTTCACCAATATAATTTGATAATTTTGCTTATTAATTCACATTGGGGTCTAAGCAGAAATTTCAATGTTCAATCTTATTTTATTATATGAAATTTTTAAGAAAGACTCTAACTTGCATCCAGCCATCAAAACAACAATATAAACTCACCAAGAAGTTTTATTGATAACTGCTTTGAGTATCCTACTTGAGTATGGTGAGATTTATCACAAAGTATTTGAGAAGATACTTACCTTTTTGAGTGACAAATTTACTTTGATAAAGTTCCCTTATCAGCAAATCTCTACAATTAGTCATTTAAATATCAAAGTTGCACGTGTTAATGGCAGGTGTTTTTTTTTTTTTTTTTTTTTTTTTTTTTTTTTTTTTTTTTTTTTTCAAAAAAGCTACTAAGAAAGGCATATTCATTGGTCATAAGGGCCATGACTAGAGTACACTTGCTATACCATCCTTTTGTTTTTAGGGAAAATGTTAAAAAATTAACTCGTTTTCTTTTTTTGTGAGTAAAACTCGTTTTCTTATGTTCGGTAATCAGGGGCAGCTGCACATACATTTTAGGGGTTCATATTTGGGGGTTCATTTGAACCCCCTAACTTGAAAAAATTTATTTGAACATCAGCTACAATGAAGAAGGTCTTTGATCAAACCATTATGGACCTGTAAGTCTTAACTGTGATTCTTATTATGTAGTTTCTTATCATGGTAATCTCATTGCTATTTGAGTGCTCTGTTTTCTTGATTCGTCGTTGGCAATATTGGTGAGAAAAGATTATTCTTTGGATAGTTTCTTTTGAATTACATAGTCAGTTTTCGAAGTTTAGTCTTGTTTATTCATTCATTATATCTTGTTTCTCTGTTATTATATGACAACAATTGCCTAAGACGTTAATTTTTTACTGCTTTTCTTACATTATAAGAGAGGTGAATAAGAAAGTGCTTAAAGTCCCTGGAATTGAGCAGTAGGTAAAAAGATTTCCTTTAATTTTTTTTGCTTATTTAGGTTTTCAAAACTTTGATTGATTCGTCCCTGTCAATATCTGGGGGCAATGGTGGTGAGATTGAACAATAATTGCCCATGTGTTGTCCCTATGTTTATTATTGAAAGATCTTTGTCTGGTGATTATCACTCCTCTGTATTAGGCTATTGCTCCTTGACAACAACATAAATGTAGAAAAATGATCAAACATCAAATAAGATAAGCATAAACAAGTTTACGGATATACCTCTGTTTTGGCAAGATAGAAACAGAGATGCTTTGAAGCTGAACTTGTTCTCTGAACCTTCTGTGAAGCTCTTTTTTTTTGGTTAAAATCTGTGAAGCTTTGAACGTGGGATGGCAAGATAGAAACATAAATGTCTTCTTTGAACCTTCTGTGAAGCTTTTTTTTTTTGGTTAAAATCTATGAAGCATTGAACGTGGGATATATCTCTAACCTTCTGTGAAGCTTTTCCCACCTATAATTTTTTTTTTTTTTTTTTTTTTTTTTTTTTTTTTTTTGGTTTTTGTTTTTGTTTTTGTTTTTTTGTTTTTCAGTGCACAGATATACCTCTAACTCTGTTTCACTTTTCCCTCCAAAAAGTTTTTTTTTGTCCGGTTGAGTTAAGTAAATCCTCCAGTTTAAGTGTTTAACTGGGGTTAAGTGTAATGTTTTCATTTTAAATGATGTGGCACATTTTTAGCCCTTGATAATTTTGAACTCAATCCCCATCGTGAACTAGAGCTTCTCCATTTCACTTTGAAATGGAGAGGATCCGGTCCCGGGGGGGGGGGGGATATATTTATTTGAAAGAGTTTATAGTTTTATTTAATTAAAACTGAGTTATTTTTTAGCGTATTTCTATTTGTTGAGTGACAAAGCTTATTGATTGTGATTCGGCATCATTAGGACTACAAATGATTTTCAAAAAGATAAATTTTTTTTTCACATTTAAAATTTTTTTTATTAAATGTATATTTTTTTTTGTTATTTTAATCCACGCATGATGCATCACACAAATATTCTGTTATTAATAAAAATAATAGTAGTCCTATATATAATTACACAATGCAATAATGATATCCTTAGATTGGCTGACTCGATGGCAACCTGTTGTATCTCGTTCGTACCCCTCCTTACAATAGTAATTATGAAAGTTGATGCATCTTTCGTTTTTGTCGCAGGGTAAGGGAGAATTTTTGTGAGAAATGCTAGGAATACACACTTTTGCACAATTTTTGTGCCACAACTCGCCACATGGCAAGTTGTTATTAGTTAGAGTGTATTAGTGGGTAATGTGAGGACACACTTCAACCAATCACAACTCGCCATGTGGTGAGTTGTGATCAAAATTGTGCATAAGTGTGTACTTAGCATTTCTCGAATTTTTGCACTCATCAATATCTGAACCACAGTGCAGAGTATCAAAAGTTAGCAATACAATCTTTGTACCAGTGCATTCACATGAAGGGAGCAAAAAAAATTAGGAGCAAAAAAAATTTTGTTTTTACCAATTTAAAAAATTATTTTATCTATTTTAAAGCACAAGTATATTTTACTATATTTTTAGTAAAATATTAAATAAGCAGTTTGCAAACAAATATCAAAAAAATAAATAAAAAAAAGAAAAAGAAAAAGAAAGAGAGAAAAAAGTAGCAAATGTATAACTATAATTCTTGCATTTAGTATTCAAGTCATGTTGTTTAGCAGACACAACGTGACCAAAGGGGCCAAGGGCAATTCCAAAAGCCAAAAAAAGGGGTACGTGATATTTTTCCATTTTGATAGGGACCACAGTGTTTATATTCCAAAAGCAAAAATAAAAGTGAAATGAATTGTGGAATGCATGATTGTGGTTCGGTTGTTAGAGCATTAGTATTGGTGATGCTAAAAAGTTATATTGTTATTTTTAACACCACCATATACAAAAAGTGTAACACATTGGTCGAGGTATAGGTAAAATTTTTACCTACTTAGCTACAGTAGCTCAAAAGCTAAAATCAAATAGTATATTTTATTATTTCTCTCATTAAAATAATATATATATATATATATATATATATATGTATTCCTTGGTTCTAGTTATTCTCTTCACCATCTCTCCCAAGCTCTCTCTTTCTCCACTCTCACCGACATGCCCAGTCCTCACCGCTCACCCAAGCTCTCTTACTGACAAGCCCAGTCCTCCATCTCACCAGTCCTCCATCGTTGACCCAAGCCCCCTCACTGACCCATCTCTCTCCTAGTCACCCTTTTGCCAAGTCATCTTGCCCACAACATAATCCCCCACCACACTCAAATCTTGTTCCCAACTAACTCCATTGGCATCGCCTTTATCGAACTCAAGAGCATCGCAAGACAGATCAAGGTAGAAACGAGGTAGAGGAATTCGGCTTTGGTGGTGTGGTTGGATTTCATGGGTTTCTCTGGCTTTCATGGTGGCTGGGTTTTGTGGGTTAGTGGTGGTGTGGCTGTGTTGGTGGTGATTTGTGTGGTGGTTTTTGGCTAATTTGGATTTTTGGCAGTAGTTTTGGGTAGTTGTTCTTGGCTTGCTAGTCGTTGTTGGGTGGTTGTTCCTAGTTGGCAGTGGTTGTAGATTGTGCCATTGATCTATTTGAGCGGTGATTTTTTGGTAGTGGGTTGTACATGGTGGCAATCGGTGGTTGTTAGGTGTGATTGGGTTTAGGGTGCGGTGGTTGTTTAGTTTATTGTAATGGATCTATTATTTTATTGTAGTAAATATATTATTTTATTGTGATATTTATGTTATTTTATTGTGTTGAAAGCTAAAATAGATCCATTGATGCTGGATATTTTGTAAAGTGAGTAGGTAAAATAGATAAAGTAGTTTTTTGTGATGCTAAATAGCTAAAAAAATAGCTCTACCAATGTGGATGCTCTTAGGGACTACAATGTTTATCATTTTTTTGACGAGAAAGTGACGTGTTGTGGTGACTATTGAGTGTGTATAATTTAAACAGAGAAAATTGAGCATCGAAGAGCTCAACGAGAATAACAAATCAATTCAGTTTTTGCTTTTTTGGAAAAGTAAAAAGTAAAACACTTTTTTTCTTAGACTAAATAAAAATAAAAACAAATCTATTATAAATTTTAGCTACTTATCAATGATTAGCAAATTTTCCACCACAGAAAGTTTTGACACCTCATTTTGCAACTCGTATTTGATTATCTAGGAGCTCGTCTCGCAAAGGCCTGGAAAATGACACTTTGAGCAAGGTGTTAAACCAAATTTCCAAGTCACCTTTCACATGTAGAATTGAAGGAGGAAAACATCCTCAGCAATTTGCTCAGCCAACGTTCACCATGTATAATGGTCGAACAGACCTTGTAAAGCATGTAAGTCACTTCAACCAGAGAAGGACTACCCACTCTGTAAGGTTGAATTTATTCAACCATCTAATTGGCTTTATTCCGTGCCAAATTTGCTTGTAATTCAGCATTTAGTAACCCTGTATCTAGGTGGGTTTGATGTAAGGGTAGTGAGTGAGATAGAGTGAAGTTTGCTCAAGAGTGTGCAAGAAAACAGAGAGTCGGGGCTGGGACTCGCGGGTGACTCGCGGCTGCAAGCCGCCAGAAGCAGCACACGTGCCAAGCATGCTGGAAGATGAACAGTCATGCTAGCTGGAGCACTACAGGACAAAACAGGACAACTGGCCATACGGTTATCTCGCGACTGGATCTCGCGACTTAGTCAAGCCGCGAGGTCAAGCCGCGAGGTCAAGCCGCGAGCCACCCCTGTTTTGTAAAAACCTGACGTTTCACATTCCTCTCCACTCCAGTATAAATACCCCTATTACCCACGATTGAAAGAGAGTTTCCAGAGAGAATTTTGAGAGAGAAACCCTAAAGAAAAACTAGATTGATTCACACACAATCTATACCTTAGAGACTCTTCAAATTCCTCAACTCTCTTCCTCTCCATTGTTAAATCCTTGAGAGGCATTATACCAAACCAGGTTCTCACCATCATCATCATTGTGAGACTGCTGTTTGGATTTCTGGGAAGCAGTTAGGAAGGAGCCAATCTACATTGGTTGATGCTACGGTTTAGTAGCGGAATCCGGAAAGCTAGAAAAGAAAAAGGTTCGGTGCAACCTCGTTGGAGCAAGAAACTTGGAGGGCTTAGGTGCACTGGGTAGATTAGGCTTGGAGGGTCTATTGCTGTCCTTGTATCCCAACTATATTTTCTAGTGGATTGATTACCGCTTGGAGGGCGGCGGAGAGGTTTTTCGCCGAGGGCTTCGGTTTCCTCTTCGATAACACATCGCGTGTTGTCTTTGTGTTTGCATCTTCCTTCCTCTCTATCTTTGCCTTTTTGTTTATCTGCTGTGGATTTTAATCTGTTATGGCTTAGATAGTATTTAATCAATTTCGTATGATAGCATATGTTAAGTTTCCGCACACTAGGTGTTTGACATATTGCTTGAATTGATTAAGTTGTAATTTGGGGGTCTAAACGTTCAAAGGTGTTTTTGTACACGTTTTTGAACTTTCAATTGGTGTCAGAGCGGGTACACTGATATTGGTTTCATTACCATTGTGTGATCCTTGACTCCCTTTTGAGATGGATAGGTCTCAATCCCTAAATGCACCTCCATATTTTGATGGTAGTAATTATGCTTTTTGGAAGGTTCGAATGAGAGCTTTTCTGTGTTCTATTGATGAATCCGTTTGGGATGCTGTTGAGATTGGTTGGACCAAACCAGAGGCAGCCAAATCCACATGGGATAAGGCAGCACTTGCTGCATCTAATGCTAACAGTAAAGCACTCAATGCTATTTTCTGTGGTGTGTCTCCAGATGAATTTCACAGGATTTCTCATATTACCGTGGCCAAAGAAGCATGGGAGATTTTGGAAACTACCTATGAAGGCACGAAGAAAGTAAAAGACACCAAGTTACAAATGCTGACCACTCGGTTTGAGGAGCTCAAAATGAGTGAGGATGAGTCTTTTGACTCTTTCTATGGGAAGTTAAATGAAGTGGTTGTCAGCAAGTTCAACTTGGGGGAGAAAACGGAGGACTCGAAGATTGTAAGAAAGATCCTTCGATCATTGCCGGAAAGTTTTCGAGCTAAAGTGACAGCAATTGAAGAGAGCAAGGACCTCGATGACATCAAAGTGCAAGAGCTGGTGGGTTCTCTGCAGACTTATGAGATGTCGCTGCCCAATCAACGGAAGAGTAAATCTCTTGCTCTAAAGACCATTAATGAGAAGGTGGAAGATCAAGACTCATCGAGAGAAGATGTGATTGACAAAGATGTTGCATACCTTGTCAAAAATTTCAAAAAGTTTTTGAAATTCAAAAATAATGGCAAATTTGATGATAAAAGAAAATTCCAAAGTTCTGGAAGGGAGAAAAGGGAATTCAAAAGGAAAGATGGAAAAGAATCCCAACCTACACAAGGTGTCACTTGTTTCGAATGTAATGGGCATGGACACTTCAAGAAGGAATGTCCGAATTATTTGAAATCGAAAGGTAAAGTGTATGCCACGACCTTGAGTGACTCGGATTCGTCTGACTCAGAATCTGAAGAGAGCTGTGATGGAGAGGGGAACTATTCGGCTTTTATGACTATTGCTCATGTTGAGTCTTCAGATGAGCTGAATCTGCTTGTGCGAGACCTTGGAGAACATAGTGATGATGAATCACTAGGAATTGTTGAAGAATCGGATGCTGAAGAAGATGGAAGCACAGCGAATCTTCAGGAGAATTATAACTCACTCTTGGAGAAGTCCGGGGAATACACAAGGGTGGCCAAGGCTGCTGTGAGAAAAATGAAGAAGGCTGAGGAGGACTACAAAAGTCTCCTAATCCGATATAGGGAGGCCAAATGTGAGATAGAAACTCTGAATGGAGAGTTGTCCGAAACTTATACAAAAGTAAGGTTTCTTGAGAGTAAGGTTGTGCAAGCAAATACTAAAGTAGAGAGGGTTACCACTAAGAAGCTAGATGATGTTATCTCATCTCAAAAGAGCTTTTCAGACAAATCCGGATTGGGATATACCGGAGGAGGTAGTTCGTCTGGAAATGTCACTAAAGAAGTGAAGTTTGTAAAGGCCAAAGGTCCAGTTGTAGCTAACCTTACTGGTGAGAAGCTCGAGGTGGAAGAGAAGAAGAATTTGGTGAACCAACGGATGTTAAATCCTCGCAATCAGTTTGTAGGCAGGTCTGAATCTCGTGCCAAGTCACGTCCTCGACCACAAAGAGGTCCTAGAGGAACTTATGTGTGCCACTATTGCGGACTTCAAGGGCATACTCGACCAAATTGCCAAAAGCTGAGAGCAAAGAATAGTGCAACTCCTCAAAGGTCAGGAGGACCTAGAAATGATAGAAGAATTTGGGCTGGAGATCAATCTAGAGATCAGAATGGTGATCCCGGAATGATGAACGTGATGAAGATGATTGGTTCATTCACCAACTGCTTGGAAAGCTTCTCACGAAGGTTTGAAAGCCCTAACTCCCGTACCCAATCCTATAAGGAAATCAACCCAAACGCAAGTGACGTGAGGGTGAATAAGGGTACTCATGCATAAGCATTACAACATGTCCATGCATTAATACTTCCTATGCTTTGTGACTATGTTTGTTTGTTTTTGCTTGCTATTTTTGCTGTTTGATTGTTTGCTTGTCTACTTGTAAATATATTTAATTTTGTCGTATCAATCTTTTTGTTTATTGTGTCAAAAATCCAAAAACCACATAAATATTAGAAAATCAAAAAGCTTGATTGACTTTGTTGAGTTTTTTGTCTCAAAACTTGTTTTGCCTTGTACCTTTGTGCTAATGGCTTTGTGCATTTTCTAGCATTGCTTGTTTTCATGCACTTATATCACTGTGGAAAAAATCTTGAAATCTTTGTGATTGTTGTAAATAGATCTTCAAACTTGTCATGAATGATTAGTGAATGGTTTTGTTGATCTTGAGACTTGCATAGACTTGTGTCTATATATCTTCCCACTCTTTATTTTTGTGTTGTTAAAAAGAGCTCACCAAATGTAAATCTCCAAATGAAAAGAGATATTGAGCTGCAAAAGCCTGTCGCACATTCTAGTATTTGACTAGGAAAAAGGGTAAGCGACCTTATATTGAAGTGAATGTCTATTCAAAAAGCCAAAGGCTTGTCCCTTAAAGTGAAATATCATATATCACTCTCACAATGAGAGGTGATTGACTCAAAAGATCAAAAAGATCAATTGTTATGATTGAAAGTGGAGTCAAATGTAAAGCTCCAAATCAAGTTATCAAGTTTTGTGGGAGGTCATATATACATATTTCTATAATTGAGATAGGTCACATGATCTAGTGCTAATTGTGTATGCCTTGGTTGAATTGATCATTGAAGCTTCACATTAGACGAAGGACTATCTCATTGTTGATATCCACACACAACACACAAGCTTATGTTCAATAAATGCCATATTCATTTGTGTGATTGTACTTGATGAAATGTGTTTTCACATGCTCAATCTTTGTTAATTCAAGCACAAAAAGATTTTTGAGTGTTTTAGGTGTTTTTGGAAAGTATTTTGTTTGAAAAATCTGAAAATTTCAAAAATCCAGTTTTGCCCTGTTTTGGCGGCTCAGTCGCGGGTATGTCAAGTCGCGAGCCTCAGTCGCACCTTCGCTGGTCATTTTTGGCGACTTGTTCGCGAGTGGAAGGTCCAGTCGCGAGGTTCACTCAGAGATTTTCGCGGCTCAGCTCGCGACTTACTCGCGGGTAGACCTTCCAGTCGCGAAAAACACTTAGAAAAATTTTCAAAATTTTGTTCTTGAGTGCTTTGGCGGCTTGAGCTGGCGACTGTGTGGCGACTTAATCCAGTCGTGAAATTCGCGTGTTTGGCAGAAACAGGAGCAGTTTTAAAACTTGTTTTCAGTTTTCCCTCGAACATTTGTAACTGTTCATCTTCTCTCTAAACTTCCTCCTTTCCAAACACTCTGTGAATCCATTTTCAAACCTCATTGGTGCTTCATTTCTTATCCAAATCATCAAGAAAAGGTAAGGGTTTTTGCTTTCTCAATCTCATTTTCTCTTTTCCTGGTTATTCTTGCTGCTGTTTGGGTTGATATTGTGTACGAAATACTTCTCTCTTATGAAATGGGTATGGCGGGTCTTGTTTGATATTGTTCTCATCTGTTTTCATGTTGAACGGTCAAAATGTGATTTTCATTGTTCTGATATTTGCCTATTATTGAGTCTGAAAATCTTTTGTTAAATGGGTTTGGTGTCTATTTGACTTACTCATTTCACTTGCTTAAGCATTGTTTCTGATAATGATATTGGTTACTGGATTTTTTTTGGGTGTTTGTATCTCAACCTTGTACTCTAGTATGGATTATTGGGTTCTTCATGTGGAAATATTTTTCCTTGCTCATATCTCTGGTGGAGTATTTTATGTTATCTGCTCTAAATGTTCGAATGCTGTATCTGTTTGCATATCATGGTCTTGATAACCTGTCTCAGTGACAAGTGTTAGTTGTTTTGTCCATCTATGTCTTTGTGCACTATCACCATATTGCTGCACCTATCATTTTGTGCTCCTGTGTATTGTTGGTGGTTTGGTTGGGACTGCAATATCTCCAATTTGTGTTTAAATATTGAAATTTTGTTTTCTCTGAATCTTGTTGACATTTATCTTGTGTGGTATTGTTGTTTGGTTCTTTGCTGTGGGCCTGTTCTCTTGCAGATGTCTCGTCAATCTTCCAGGGGTAAAGACATTGTTGCTGACGAACCAGCAACACCAGTTGCCAAAAGGACTCGTCTATCATCTCAGGCTTCTCAAGACCCCAATGAGGATAGGTTCAGACTTCCTCTTAACTCACACGCCTACTCAAACGTGTTTGACAAGTCGACCACTATAGTGGAACGGGTGGTAGAGTTTAATACCTTAGGGACCACTTTCATCCCTCGAATCTTTGAGAATCGAGATTGGGCAAACTTGTTTGGGAACTTTGATGATCCAATGGATGAGCTGGTTAAAGAATGCTTCTCCAATGCAACTGATCTTGGACCTGAACTCATTTTCTGGGTGAGAGGAACAGAGTTTTGTGTTACCCCAAACTCCATCGCAGATCTTCTCAGCATCACCAGACCTCAGAATGTGAATATGACTCCTTACGATGAACGAAATCCAGAAGTTGGAGAAATTTTACAAATCCTAGGATACGATCATGAAGTATCCAGTGCAGGAACCTCCATCAGCACCGCAAAGTTTGCACCCGAGCTGACCACACTGAAGTTGATCATGTTCACCAATCTCTACCCATTGTCCAACACTACATTCATCAATATTAGGAGAGCTCTATTTCTTTGTGACCTTATTACAGGAGCTCCCATTGACATATGTGCTCACATCTACTACATCTTGAGGAAGACCGCATGTCGATCTACAGCTCGAGGAGTTATTCCATTTTGCAGTCTCATCATGAAGCTCATTCTTCGTGAAGGCATTATTCCTCCTGCAGATGGAAAAATGTTGACTCGTCAACGTCCCATTTCCTTGCTCACTCTTCAAGCTAGCAGAAGTCACTCCTCTAAATCACCAAGGAGTGCTCACATCTCTCCGATTACTCCATCTGCCCCTGACTCAGAGACACCTGCACATACCACATCTACATCACGTGCTGTTCCTGAAGCTTCACCGGCTAATATTCCGCAAGCACCAACTGCTCCTCATACTGATAGAGTCGGCAGTGTACTTGAGCATATTCAGAAATGCGTTGATGAGCTTGTGGCACTTCTCTACTCCACAAACAACCATGTTCAAATGCGTCTCGAGACTATGGAGAATCAGCTAGATGATATTCAACGAAAGTTGGACGAGAGCCTTTAGCTATTCGTGACAAAAAGGGGGAGAGCATTCAGTAAGGGGGAGAAAAGTTCAAAGGGAAGTGTGCATAGTGATAGGGGGAGTACACACATACACACATACTTTTGTCATACTTTTGTTTTTAGTCTTATCCTCTAAACTTATGGTTTTAGGTTTATGCTTGTTGGGTACTATTTAATGTTTTTATGGGTTTGATACACTATGTTTTTGGTGTATTGTTTCTAACTCTTAACTTATACTCTTGGTTTAAAGTTTAATATATTTTGATGATGTTATTCAGGATGTTTGTGTTTTGTACCCATGTGCTTGTGTAAGCTTTTAGGGTTTATGTTTTATGCATAGTTTGTAGGCTTTATGGTATGTACCTTGCTTAATGCAGCCTTTATGCTATGTTGAAATCAGTACTTTAATCTAAATGGTATGCATTTTGGTTTATGTACTGTCACTCTTGTGCCCTTGTAGGATTGTTCCTAGATGCATATGCCTTGTGTGATATGCATTGGTTGAGT